>NC_043973.1:53328290-53387467 GCF_902148855.1 Sphaeramia orbicularis | reverse complement strand
TGAATGTTTGAAGAAATGCTCAAACACCTTGAAATACGTCAGGAAACTGTTGATGGGCATGTATAATGATCTAGAACACTTTTTAACCAGATTTGAACATGGTCCAAAATTACCCTTTTTGGAGCACATACTATAGCCTTACTATTTGCACCAGGGAGCGCCGACGAATGTTTAAATACAGGCTTGAAACATGTTGAAATACCTCCAGAAACACTTAGGTGGGCTTGTATAATGATCTAGAACACTTTTTAAGCAGATTTGAACATGGTCCATTATTACCCTTTTTGGAGCACATACTATAGCCTTACCATTTGAACACCAGGGGGCGCCAACGAATGTTTAAATAAAGGCTTGAAACATGTTGAAATACCTCCAGAAACACTTAGGTGGGCTTGTATAATGATCTAGAACACTTTTAAGCACACTTGAATGTGGTCCAAAATTACCCTTTTTGGAGCACATACTATAGCCTTACTATTTGAACACTAGGAGGCGCCGATAAATGTTTGAAGAAACGCTCAAAACACCTTGAAATACTTGGGAAACATGTTGATGGGCATATATAATGATCTAGAACACTTTTTAACCAGATTTAAATGTGGTCCAAAATCACCCTTATCATTTGAACACTAGGGGGCGCTGATGAATGTTTGAATAAAAGCTTGAAACATGTTGAAATACCTCCAGAAACACTTAGGTGGGCTTGTATAATGATCTAGAACACTTTTTAAGCAGATTTGAACATGGTCCATTATTACCCTTTTGGAGCACATACTATAGCCTTACCATTTGAACACCAGGGGCGCTGATGAATGTTGAATAAAGGCTTGAAACATGTTGAAATACCTCCAGAAACACTTAGGTGGGCTTCTATAATGATCTAGATCACTTTTTAAGCACACTTGAATGTGGTCCAAAATTACCCTTTTTGGAGCACATACTATAGCCTTACTATTTGAACACCAGGGGGCGCTGACGAATGTTTGAAGAAATGCTCAAAACACCTTGAAATACTTCGGGAAACATGTTGATGGGCATGTATAATGATCTAGAACACTTTTTAACCAGATTTGAATGTGGTCCAAAATTACCCTTATCATTTGAACACGAAGGGGCTCCGACGAATGTTGAATAAAGGCTTGAAACAAGTTGAAATACCTCCAGAAACACTTAGGTGGGCTTGCATAATGATCTAGAACACTTTTTAAGCAGATTTGAACATGGTCCATTATTACCCTTTTTGGAGCACATACTATAGCCTTACTATTTGAACACCAGGGGGCGCTGATGAATGTTTGAAGAAATGCTCAAAACACCTTGAAATATATCAGGAAACATGTTGATGGGCATGTATAATGATCTAGAACACTGTTTAACCAGATTTAAATATGGTCCAAAATTACCATTTTTGGAGCACATACTATAGCCTTACCATTTGAACACCAGGGGCGGCCAAAAATGTTTGAATAAAGGCTTTAAACATGTTGAAATACCTCCAGAAACACTTAGGTGGGCTTGTATAATGATCTAGAACACTTTTTAAGCAGATTTGAACATGGTCCATTATTACCCTTTTTGGAGCACATACTATAGCCTTACTATTTGAACACCAGGGGGCGCTGATGAATGTTTGAAGAAATGCTCAAAACACCTTGAAATACATCAGGAAACATGTTGATGGGCATGTATAATGATCTAGAACACTGTTTAACCAGATTTAAATATGGTCCAAAATTACCATTTTTGGAGCACATACTATAGCCTTACTATTTGAACACCAGGGGGCGCTGATGAATGTTTGAAGAAATGCTCAAAACACCTTGAAATACATCAGGAAACATGTTGATGGGCATGTATAATGATCTAGAACACTGTTTAACCAGATTTAAATATGGTCCAAAATTACCATTTTTGGAGCACATACTATAGCCTTACCATTTGAACACCAGGGGGCGCCCAAAAATGTTTGAATAAAGGCTTGAAACAAGTTGAAATACCTCCAGAAACACTTAGGTGGGCTTGTATAATGATCTAGAACACTTTTTAAGCAGATTGAATATGGTCCATTATACCCTTTTTGGAGCACATACTACAGCCTTACCATTTGAACACCAGGGGGCGCTGATGAATGTTTGAAGAAATGCTCAAAACACCTTGAATACGTCAGGAAACATGTTGATGGGCATGTATAATGATCTAGAACACTTTTTAACCAGATTTAAACGCTGTCCAAAATGACCCTTTTTGGAGCACATACTGTAGCCTTACCCTCTGAACTCCAGGGGGCGCCGACGAATGTTTGAATAAAGGCTTGAAACATGTTGAAATATCTCCAGAAACACTTAGGTGGGCTTGTATAATGATCTAGAACACTTTTAAGCACACTTGAATGTGGTCCAAAATTACCCTTTTTGGAGCACATACTATAGCCTTACTATTTGAACATCAGGGGGCGCCGACGAATGTTTGAAGAAATGCTCAAAACACCTTGAAATACTTCGGGAAACATGTTGATGGGCATGTATAATGATCTAGAACACTTTTTAACCAGATTTGAACATGGTCCAAAATTACCCTTTTCGGAGCACATACTATAGCCTTACCATTTGAACACCAGGGCGCGCCCAAAAATGTTTGAATAAAGGCTTGAAACATGTTGAAATACCTCCAGAAACACATTAGGTGGGCTTGTATAATGATCTAGAACACTTTTTAAGCAGATTTGAACATGGTCCATTATTACCCTTTTTGGAGCACATACTATAGCCTTACCATTTGAACACTAGGGGTCTCCGATAAATGTTTGAAGAAATGCTCAAAACACCTTGAAATACTTCGGGAAACATGTTGATGGGCATGTATAATGATCTAGAACACTTTTTAACCAGATTTGAACATGGTCCAAAATTACCCTTTTTGGAGCACATACTATAGCCTTACCATTTGAACACCAGGGGGCGCCGACGAATGTTTAAATACAGGCTCTAAACATGTTGAAATACCTCCAGAAACACTTAGGTGGGCTTGTATAATGATCTAGAACACTTTTTAAGCAGATTTGAACATGGTCCATTATTACCCTTTTTGGAGCACATACTATAGCCTTACCATTTGAACACCAGGGGGCGCCGACGAATGTTTAAATACAGGCTCTAAACATGTTGAAATACCTCCAGAAACACTTAGGTGGGCTTGTATAATGATCTAGAACACTTTTTAAGCAGATTTGAACATGGTCCATTATTACCCTTTTTGGAGCACATACTATAGCCTTACTATTTGAACACCAGGGGGCGCTGATGAGTGTTTGACGAAATGCTCAAAACACCTTGAAATACATCAGGAAACATGTTGATGGGCATGTATAATGATCTAGAACACTTTTTAACCAGATTTGAACATGGTCCAAAATTACCCTTTTTGGAGCACATACTATAGCCTTACCATTTGAACACCAGGGGGCGCCGACGAATGTTTAAATACAGACTTGAAACATGTTGAAATACCTCCAGAAACACTTAGGTGGGCTTGTATAATGATCTAGAACACTTTTTAAGCAGATTTGAACATGGTCCATTATTACCCTTTTTGGAGCACATACTATAGCCTTACCATTTGAACACCAGGGGGCGCTTTTGAATGTTTGAAGAAATGCTCAAAACACCTTGAAATACGTCAGGAAACATGTTGATGGGCATGTATAATGATCTAGAACACTTTTAACCAGATTTGAACATGGTCCAAAATTACCCTTTTTGGAGCACATACTATAGCCTTACTATTTGAACACCAGGGAGCGCCGACGAATGTTTAAATACAGGCTTGAAACATGTTGAAATACCTCCAGAAACACTTAGGTGGGCTTGTATAATGATCTAGAACACTTTTAAGCAGATTTGAACATGGTCCATTATTACCCTTTTTGGAGCACATACTATAGCCTTACCATTTGAACACCAGGGGGCGCCAACGAATGTTTAAATAAAGGCTTGAAACATGTTGAAATACCTCCAGAAACACTTAGGTGGGCTTGTATAATGATCTAGAACACTTTTTAAGCACACTTGAATGTGGTCCAAAATTACCCTTTTTGGAGCACATACTATAGCCTTACTATTTGAACACTAGGAGGCGCCGATAAATGTTTGAAGAAACGCTCAAAACACCTTGAAATACTTTGGGAAACATGTTGATGGGCATATATAATGATCTAGAACACTTTTTAACCAGATTTAAATGTGGTCCAAAATCACCCTTATCATTTGAACACTAGGGGGCGCTGATGAATGTTTGAATAAAAGCTTGAAACATGTTGAAATACCTCCAGAAACACTTAGGTGGGCTTGTATAATGATCTAGAACACTTTTTAAGCAGATTTGAACATGGTCCATTATTACCCTTTTTGGAGCACATACTATAGCCTTACCATTTGAACACCAGGGGGCGCTGATGAATGTTTGAATAAAGGCTTGAAACATGTTGAAATACCTCCAGAAACACTTAGGTGGGCTTCTATAATGATCTAGATCACTTTTTAAGCACACTTGAATGTGGTCCAAAATTACCCTTTTTGGAGCACATACTATAGCCTTACTATTTGAACACCAGGGGGCGCTGACGAATGTTTGAAGAAATGCTCAAAACACCTTGAAATACTTCGGGAAACATGTTGATGGGCATGTATAATGATCTAGAACACTTTTTAACCAGATTTGAATGTGGTCCAAAATTACCCTTATCATTTGAACACGAAGGGGCTCCGACGAATGTTGAATAAAGGCTTGAAACAAGTTGAAATACCTCCAGAAACACTTAGGTGGGCTTGCATAATGATCTAGAACACTTTTTAAGCAGATTTGAACATGGTCCATTATTACCCTTTTTGGAGCACATACTATAGCCTTACTATTTGAACACCAGGGGGCGCTGATGAATGTTTGAAGAAATGCTCAAAACACCTTGAAATATATCAGGAAACATGTTGATGGGCATGTATAATGATCTAGAACACTGTTTAACCAGATTTAAATATGGTCCAAAATTACCATTTTTGGAGCACATACTATAGCCTTACCATTTGAACACCAGGGGGCGGCCAAAAATGTTTGAATAAAGGCTTTAAACATGTTGAAATACCTCCAGAAACACTTAGGTGGGCTTGTATAATGATCTAGAACACTTTTAAGCAGATTTGAACATGGTCCATTATTACCCTTTTTGGAGCACATACTATAGCCTTACTATTTGAACACCAGGGGGCGCTGATGAATGTTTGAAGAAATGCTCAAAACACCTTGAAATACATCAGGAAACATGTTGATGGGCATGTATAATGATCTAGAACACTGTTTAACCAGATTTAAATATGGTCCAAAATTACCATTTTTGGAGCACATACTATAGCCTTACTATTTGAACACCAGGGGGCGCTGATGAATGTTTGAAGAAATGCTCAAAACACCTTGAAATACATCAGGAAACATGTTGATGGGCATGTATAATGATCTAGAACACTGTTTAACCAGATTTAAATATGGTCCAAAATTACCATTTTTGGAGCACATACTATAGCCTTACCATTTGAACACCAGGGGGCGCCCAAAAATGTTTGAATAAAGGCTTGAAACATGTTGAAATACCTCCAGAAACACTTAGGTGGGCTTGTATAATGATCTAGAACACTTTTTAAGCAGATTTGAATATGGTCCATTATTACCCTTTTTGGAGCACATACTACAGCCTTACCATTTGAACACCAGGGGGCGCTGATGAATGTTTGAAGAAATGCTCAAAACACCTTGAAATACGTCAGGAAACATGTTGATGGGCATGTATAATGATCTAGAACACTTTTTAACCAGATTTGAACATGGTCCAAAATTACCCTTTTGGAGCACATACTATAGCCTTACCATTTGAACACCAGGGGGCGCCGACGAATGTTTAAATAAAGGCTTGAAACATGTTGAAATATCTCCAGAAACACTTAGGTGGGCTTGTATAATGATCTAGAACACTTTTTAAGCACACTTGAATGTGGTCCAAAATTACCCTTTTTGGAGCACATACTATAGCCTTACTATTTGAACATCAGGGGGCGCCGACGAATGTTTGAAGAAATGCTCAAAACACCTTGAAATACTTCGGGAAACATGTTGATGGGCATGTATAATGATCTAGAACACTTTTTAACCAGATTTGAACATGGTCCAAAATTACCCTTTTTGGAGCACATACTATAGCCTTACCATTTGAACACCAGGGGGGCGCCCAAAAATGTTTGAATAAAGGCTTGAAACATGTTGAAATACCTCCAGAAACACTTAGGTGGGCTTGTATAATGATCTAGAACACTTTTTAAGCAGATTTGAATATGGTCCATTATTACCCTTTTTGGAGCACATACTATAGCCTTACCATTTGAACACCAGGGGGCTCTGATGAATGTTTGAAGAAATGCTCAAAACACCTTGAAATACGTCAGGAAACATGTTGATGGGCATGTATAATGATCTAGAACACTTTTTAACCAGATTTGAACATGGTCCAAAATTACCCTTTTTGGAGCACATACTATAGCCTTACCATTTGAACACCAGGGGGCGCCGACGAATGTTTAAATAAAGGCTTGAAACATGTTGAAATATCTCCAGAAACACTTAGGTGGGCTTGTATAATGATCTAGAACACTTTTTAAGCACACTTGAATGTGGTCCAAAATTACCCTTTTTGGAGCACATACTATAGCCTTACTATTTGAACATCAGGGGGCGCCGACGAATGTTTGAAGAAATGCTCAAAACACCTTGAAATACTTCGGGAAACATGTTGATGGGCATGTATAATGATCTAGAACACTTTTTAACCAGATTTGAACATGGTCCAAAATTACCCTTTTCGGAGCACATACTATAGCCTTACCATTTGAACACCAGGGCGCGCCCAAAAATGTTTGAATAAAGGCTTGAAACATGTTGAAATACCTCCAGAAACACATTAGGTGGGCTTGTATAATGATCTAGAACACTTTTTAAGCAGATTTGAACATGGTCCATTATTACCCTTTTTGGAGCACATACTATAGCCTTACCATTTGAACACTAGGGGTCTCCGATAAATGTTTGAAGAAATGCTCAAAACACCTTGAAATACTTCGGGAAACATGTTGATGGGCATGTATAATGATCTAGAACAGTGTTTAACCAGATTTAAATGTGATCCAAAATGACCCTTTCCATTTGAACACTAGGGGGCGCCGATGAATGTTTAATAAAAGCTTGAAATCTTGAAATACCTCCAGAAACACTTAGGTGGGCTTATAAAATTTTTAGAGCACTTTTTAATTAGAGTTGAACATGGTCCAAAATTACCCTTTTTGGAGCACATACCATAGCCTTACTATTTGAACACCAGGGGGCTCCGATAAATGTTTGAAGAAATGCTCAAAACACCTTGAAATACTTCGGGAAACATGTTGATGGGCATGTATAATGATCTAGAACACTTTTTAACCAGATTTAATTGTGGTCCAAAATTACCCTTATCATTTGAACACCAGGGGGCGCCGATGAATGTTTGAATAAAAGCTTGAAACATGTTGAAATACCTCCAGAAACACTTAGGTGGGCTTGTATAATGATCTAGAACAATTTTTAAGCAGATTTGAACATGGTCCATTATTACCTTTTTTGGAGCACATACTATAGCCTTACCATTTGAACACCAGGGGGCGCTGATGAATGTTTGAAGAAATGCTCAAAACACCTTGAAATACTTCGGGAAACATGTTGATGGGCATGTATAATGATCTAGAACACTTTTTAAGCAGATTTGAACATGGTCCAAAATTACCCGTTTTGGAGCACATACTATAGCCTTACCATTTGAACACCAGGGGGCGCCGACGAATGTTTAAATAAAGGCTTGAAACATGTTGAAATACCTCCAGAAACACTTAGGTGGGCTTGTATAATGATCTAGAACACTTTTTAAGCAGATTTGAACATGGTCCATTATTACCCTTTTTGGAGCACATACTATAGCCTTACTATTTGAACACCAGGGGGCGCTGATGAGTGTTTGACGAAATGCTCAAAACACCTTGAAATACGTCAGGAAACATGTTGATGGGCATGTATAATGATCTAGAACACTTTTTAACCAGATTTGAACATGGTCCAAAATTACCCTTTTGGAGCACATACTATAGCCTTACCATTTGAACACCAGGGGGCGCCGACGAATTTTTAAATACAGGCTTGAAACATGTTGAAATACCTCCAGAAACACTTAGGTGGGCTTGTATAATGATCTCGAACACTTTTTAAGCAGATTTGAACATGGTCCATTATTACCTTTTTTGGAGCACATACTATAGCCTTACCATTTGAACACCAGGGGGCGCTGATGAATGTTTGAAGAAATGCTCAAAACACCTTGAAATACTTCGGGAAACATGTTGATGGGCATGTATAATGATCTAGAACACTTTTTAAGCAGATTTGAACATGGTCCAAAATTACCCGTTTTGGAGCACATACTATAGCCTTACCATTTGAACACCAGGGGGCGCCGACGAATGTTTAAATAAAGGCTTGAAACATGTTGAAATACCTCCAGAAACACTTAGGTGGGCTTGTATAATGATCTAGAACACTTTTTAAGCAGATTTGAACATGGTCCATTATTACCCTTTTTGGAGCACATACTATAGCCTTACTATTTGAACACCAGGGGGCGCTGATGAGTGTTTGACGAAATGCTCAAAACACCTTGAAATACGTCAGGAAACATGTTGATGGGCATGTATAATGATCTAGAACACTTTTTAACCAGATTTGAACATGGTCCAAAATTACCCTTTTTGGAGCACATACTATAGCCTTACCATTTGAACACCAGGGGGCGCCGACGAATTTTTAAATACAGGCTTGAAACATGTTGAAATACCTCCAGAAACACTTAGGTGGGCTTGTATAATGATCTCGAACACTTTTTAAGCAGATTTGAACATGGTCCATTATTACCCTTTTTGGAGCACATACTATAGCCTTACCATTTGAACACTAGGGGTCTCCGATAAATGTTTGAAGAAATGCTCAAAACACCTTGAAATACTTCGGGAAACATGTTGATGGGCATGTCTAATGATCTAGAACACTTTTTAACCAGATTTAAATGTGATCCAAAATGACCCTTTCCATTTGAACACTAGGGGGCGCCGATGAATGTTTGAATAAAAGCTTGAAACATCTTGAAATACCTCCAGAAACACTTAGGTGGGCTTATAAAATTTTTAGAGCACTTTTTAATTAGAGTTGAACATGGTCCAAAATTACCCTTTTTGGAGCACATACTATAGCCTTACTATTTGAACACCAGGGGGCGCCGACGAATGTTTGAAGAAATGCTCAAAACACCTTGAAATACTTCGGGAAACATGTTGATGGGCATGTATAATGATCTAGAACACTTTTTAACCAGATTTAAATGTGGTCCAAAATTACCCTTATCATTTGAACACTAGGGGGTGCTGATTAATGTTTGAATAAAAGCTTGAAACATGTTGAAATACCTCCAGAAACACATTAGGTGGGCTTGTATAATGATCTAGAACACTTTTTAAGCAGATTTGAACATGGTCCATTATTACCCGTTTGGGAGCACATACTATAGCCTTACCATTTGAACACCAGGGGGCGCTGATTAGTGTTTGAATAAAGGCTTGAAACATGTTGAAATATGTAAGTATATGCTCTGAAAATATACATTTTGGTCATGTTGTCAAATATACTCACAAAGTGTTTTCGATTACTTCTGAGACCTTAATAAATACCTCCTGAGGTGTTTCATGTCAAGTAAAAAAAAATTTCAGGTGGTCATCAATGGGCACTTGCATTAAGTCATAAGGCTTTAGTATGTGCTCTGAAAATGGACATTTTGGACATGTTGGGTGGGTGCCCGTGGCTCAGATGGTAGCGTGGGTTGACCAAAAACCAAAGGATTGGTGGTTTGAATCCCGCTCTGTCCTAGTCATTAGTAGTAGTGATAATGTTAGTTGTGGTTTTTTCCAACACCAGGTAAATAACCACACTGCTCTCTGTGTATATAAATATTTTTTATCCATCACATCCATGATACAGTTCAAATCAAATAGAAATACAGCCAAACAGCAAAAGTCACATTCAAGTCATTTCAGTTCTGCGCATGTGAACTGTCAAACCCGCCTCCTAAGGCACCGAAAAGAATCACATGACCCAGAAGGCCAAAGAACAGAGCCCGAACACCACTGGGCCCCTGGAAGCCCAACACAACGGCTAACACACACACACACACACACACACACACACACACACACACACACACACACACACCAGCTGGATTTATACAAGGCATCTGAGGACCGGTCTCCATGGCAACCGGCCGACGCTCCACACCAGGGTTTGTGCTCATGTCATCATCTTCAGATCCATGTCCACTGAAGACCTGCTGGGATCTGATCCTCCAAAGGAGAAGACTGATTTGTGCTGAAGATGATGGAGGAGGAGGAAGAAGAGGAGGAGGAAAATGAGGAAGAGGAGGAGGAAGAGGAGGAGAAGGAAGAGGGGAAAGAGGAAGAGGAGGAGGAGGAGGAAGAACAGGAACAGAAAGAGGAGGAGAAAGAGGAAGATGAGGAGGAAGAGGAGGAGGAGGAAAATGAGGAAGAGGAGGAGGAAGAGGAGGAGAAGGAGGAGGAGAAAGAGGAAGATGAGGAGTGGGGGAGGAGGAGGAGGAGGAGGAAAAGGAGGGATAGTAAGAGGAGAAAGAAGAGGAACAGAAGGATGAGGAGGAGGAGGAAGAATGTCAGAGTGACAAACACATTTGTGTGTTTGCTCTTCACATTCTGACAGACGTCCCCAGTGACTCGTGTTATCATGTTCGTGTGACAAATGTGATGTTGAGCGTTACCATGGCAACACGCTCAGAGAAGCACGACGCCGACATGAAACAGCCTTGAATGGATGTTCAGAGTTTTCCCAGTAGAACCAGTAAAGCTCAGACTGGACCAGCTCCAACCAGACCACTGAACAGGTTTACATTTGGACATGAGTATCTGTCCTCATGCTGCGTTCAGGACACCTGGGAGTTTTCTGTTGTGCGATGTTGTGTCCAACTTGTTAAAGCAACCTAGACATTCTGTTCCAAACAGTAGACAGAGGATTAGGCCACATCAGAAAAATAAAAACATAGCACTACAAGAACAAAGTCGCAGTTTAAAAAAAACTCATAATTCAACAAAAATATTGTCCTACTTTTATGAACTTAAAGACGTAACATTTAAAAAATAAATTCAGAACAGTGCAATAAGAACTCATTATTTACAAATTGTAACTCTTAAAGCTGAGTCTGACTTCTGTCACCAGTGTTTCATCAGATGTGTCAAACCTCAGTCATATCCTCAGTATCATGAATCCATAAGCCTGTCTGCGATAACTCACCTGAACCTGTTCCCTCACAGTGAACAGTTTCAAAGTGTTCTCCACCATAAACAGTCCATGTGTTTACAAACTGAACTGGGACGGAACGCGGGCATTTTCGGAAATTTGCTGCGCCATGCATTATGGGAAGTGGAGCTCCACATCTGCATTATGGCCACAGCGGCAACAAACATGGAAACGCCTTCATTGCCTCTTGGTCCTGCAGCTGCCGTACCCTAACTCTAACCCTAACCCGTACCCTAAACCTCACCCGTACCCTAACCTCACTCGTACCCTAACCCTAACCCATACCCTAACTCTAACCCTAACCCGTACCCTAAACCTCACCCATACCCTAACCCATATCCTAAACCTAACCCTAACCCTAACCCTAACCCTAAACCTAACCCTAACCCTAACCCTAACTGTTAGAATCTCATAATTGCAGTTTTCTGTATGTGATGTACATATGACTAAAACTGACGTTACACTGACTTGGACTTAATATAAATACAGGACAAAACTACGGAACGTTCTGGTATTAAAATCTAAATAAAGGTTTTCATGAACAGGAGATTAAAGCTCCTGATCATTACAGTCAAATACTGTCCTTCACCAGTAAAAATCTGATATTAATGTATTTCTATTGTCTTTATTATGTTTCATTTTAAATTATTCGGATCCATCCACATGGTGTTTCCAACCCCTCTGACCACGCCCACTTGTTTATGACCAATAGATGGAATCGTTTTGTAATCATATCCCATATTATGACCTTTTACACATTCTATAAAACGAAACTCAAATAAGATTAAAATAAAATAAAAAATCTACCTCAACATGTCTGTTTCTGCTGTGACGCTTTAGTTTTTCAGTAAATAGTGAAAGTAAATATTAAATAAATATTAAAAATATATAATAAATATTTGTTTTCTCCCATGTGTCATGAACGTTGCATTTTGTTTCAGTAAAAGATCGATGTCAATGATTCATGTGTTTGTGCAACAAAATCAGCAATTAAAAAAAAAAAAAAAACACAAGATGTGAGTCCGGGTGACGGTGCAGATCCACGTGAAGACCCCATACCCCCAGAGCAGGACCGGCCCCACCCACTGTGGAAGTATTTGGAAACAGGAAGAACCCTCCGGAAAAACTGCACCCATTTGGACCTCAGTCCAAACCAGGACTGTCGGGTCCACCTTCAGACCAATGCGATCTCAAGTCAAATAATAACAGAATAACCTAGAAATAATGAGAAAAGTATCATATTATATGTGAAAATAATTGTTTTAGTTAAAAAAAAAACAAAATTAAAAAAAAAAAAACCCTGACTAGACCCAGTTCAACCCCCCCACCCCGACCATCAGTATCTTCGGTGGAACTTTAGATCCTGTGGGCCAGGTTGGACTATGTGGGGGGCTGGGTTGGACTCAGTGGGGGGCCGGTGGTGGTCCACGGGCCACATGTTGGACCCCCCTCAGATGTTCGATCCCTGTATGAATCCGTCCTGGTGTTAGACCGACGTCACTCGGATGACCACCTCTGAGTCACTGTCCTGGCTCAGGTTGTTCCGGGGCTCCAGGCCGGGGCAGAAGGGGGCCAAGCAGAGGCAGGTCCAGGGCCGGGGCCCCAGCTGGGTGGGGTGCAAGGGGCCGGCGGGCCCCAAGGTAACCAGCGGCAACCACAGCGTCCGGGGGGCCAGCGCCGAGTGTCCGGTGCTGGTGTCCTCCATGTCCTTGGCCTTGTCGTAGCTCTGCACGTCCCAGTGCAGGTTGACGGCCCGCCAGCGCATGAAGACGTTGTAGACCGCCGCCCCCTCGTGGACGATCAGCCCTGTTACAGCCAGCACACACACACACACACACACACACACACACACACACACACACACACATATACCAACAAAAGCCTGGGTTTAGAGTTCAGACAGCAGCCTTCAAATTTAATACAGTCACAACCACCAGCAGGAAATATTTATGGGACAAACACAAACTGTTATTATTATTATTATTATTATTATTATTATTATTATTATTATTATTATTATTATCGTCTTTTTCACTATCTTTATGCTGCCTTTACCATTGACTTTCCCAGTTGTGGGATCTCTAATCTAATCTAATCTAATCTAATCTAATCTAATCTAATCTAACCTAACCTAATCTAATCTAATGTCATTTAATATAATATAATGTAATCTAATCTAATTTAACCTAATCTAATCTAATCTAATCTAATCTAACCTAATCTAATCTAATCTAATGTCATTTAATATAATATAATGTAATCTAATCTAATTTAACCTAATCTAATCTAATCTAATCTAATCTAATCTAATCTAATCTAATTTAATCTAATCTGATTAAATCTAATCTAATCTAATCTAACCTAATTTAATCTAATCTAATTTAATGCAATGAAAAGAAAAACACACAAGCAAAACAGCACTGAACAACTGCACACATTTGATCTTACAAAGACAAAAATGTCAACACCTGATCTCCACATTTTCCACTGTGTTCTTACTGTGTTTTCTCTGTTTTTACTGTTTTCTCTGTTTTTGCTGTGTTTTCTCTGCGTTTTTACTGTTTTCTCTGTGTTTTCTCTGTGTTTTCTCTGCGTTTTCTCTGTGTTTTTACTGTGTTTTCTCTGTGTTTTTACTGTTTTCTCTGCGTTTTCTCTGTGTTTTCTCTATTTTCGCTGTGTTTTCACTGTGTTTTCACTGTGTTTTCTCTGTGTTTTCTCTGCGTTTTCTCTGTGTTTTTACTGTTTTCTCTGTGTTTTCTCTGTGTTTTTACTGTGTTTTCTCTGTGTTTTCTCTGTGTTTTCTCTGCGTTTTCTCTGTGTTTTTACTGTGTTTTCTCTGTGTTTTTACTGTGTTTTCTTTGAGCTGATTCTCTTCTCAGTCATGAGGAGTTCTGCCAAAATCAGCTCTGATCCTCCTGAGTTTATTTTAAGACATTCTACACATCCAGAGCTGTTTATCCACATTATGTTTGTCTGTTTCATCTCATTACAGCTCATTAGCGCCTTCAGTCCCTAAGGGGATTCATTATTCAGTACTGTTAATTTTGGAGCTAAAATTTACATTTGGTGGGATTTTATGTGTTTGTTGTTTCATCCAAAAAAGTGTTAAATTTATGAAAATCAGATCAAGTTAAAACAGCTTGTAGCGCTGCATTATGTAATGATATTTTTTTTTTTTTTTTTGCCTCATTATGTAATATCGCTGCATTTTGTAATCAAATTCTTGACCGCACTTTGTAATAAACTTTGCTGCATTTTGTAATAACTTATTACATGCTGCAACAGTTATTAAAAACTGCAGTTGTAGCAATTTTTTTCTTAAAGAAAATGTAACAATTTGGTGCATTATGTTAAAAAAAAAAAAAAAATTAGAAAAGCTTTGACACAAGCTTTGGACAAACCATCATATCAGCAGAACAACATTAAACATTCCAGCTAAATTAGAATTTATTTAAAAAAAAAAAAAAAACTAGTCGGATGTTTCATTGGTCAAAGCTAAACCAAATGTAACTGAATTCATTATAATGGAGAACGTGTGGAGACAAAAGCTGCACTAAATAAGTATTACTGACAAAATGCAGCAAAGTTTATTACAAAATGTGTTCAAGAATTTTATTTCAAAACGCAGCATTATTACATAATACGGTGCCACAGGGTCCAATCTGGCCATTTACGAAAAACAAAAATTACACTGAAGATATTAAGAGTCATAGATGTTAAACTGGTTTTAGTTCAGGTCCCACATTCAGACCAATGTGATCTCAAGTAAAATACTATTATAATAAACAATAAATAATGACAAATACAGATTTACTTCTTAGTTTAACCCTTAAAGACCCAAACATCTACTTTTGTAACTGTTTAATTCCTGTTGACCCATTAATCTTATCAATACATGTCAATAATTGGTGTAAAATTTAGTTCTTCATCTTTTTATGGTCATCAGATATGACCATATTTGGACGTTTAGAGGCTCCGTAGTTACCATGGAAACACCGTCATCTTCTCCAACATTGATTCTCCAGTCAAACCCATGGAGTTGGATCAATGCCAGTGGATGGACACACTGGGTTTATGTTCAGTTTATTTCAGACTGGACTGAAAAAGACACGATTTCTTTAGTTTTCTCTGTTTTTGATAAAATAACCATCGACTTTAATCTGAGCTTTTATGAACAGCTACACGATCAGTGAATTAAAAATAAGGAAAATACCTGATTTTCACTGAACAATGAATATTATGTAATGAATAATACAAAAATAAATGGTGATAAATTACAAAAAAAAAAAAAAACAGTGAAATCTAGAAAAAAAAATTCATTTGGGAACTACCACAAAAGTAGCACTGGGTCTTTATGGGTTAATGTGAAAAAAGTTTAATTCATTTAAAAAAATATTTACATTTACAAACTGTCCTTTCACAATAAAATGTAAATAAACTGAATAAATATGAACAACCTGAAAAGTCATATTTCACAATATTTTTTGAATCTTTGGAACATTTCGTCGCTGTTGGGCAGAAACCTCTTAAGTCCATCTTTTAGTATTTTTTTTTGGACAAAATCATTCTATTGGTCTGTCTTCACATTGGCTTGATGGTTTTAAAATATTTAACCAATGAAAAGTGTTGAAAATGGCTTGTGACTACATCTGTTAACTCCAGTCATTTATTCAGAAAATACAGTTTTTCCAGTTTCCTGAAAAATTACTGTTTTGGACATAAAAGGTTTCCACCCGACAGTGACCATTTGTACATCCACTGTGATATAATAGTGACATAATATTGTTGATATTTCCAAGGTTATTATAGTTTTGGATTTTTGATTATAGTTAAGTTTTATTTAGTTTTGACTTTTTTTTTTTTCTCTAATTCAGTTTGTTTTAATTCGTTTTTAGAGCAGGTTTGATAGTTTCTATTAGTTTTCATTATTTTCTAAATGCTTAGTTTTAGTTTAGTTTTAGTTGTTTTGTTTTTTTATATATATCTTTTCTCTTCTTCTTCATCGTATTCAAATAAATCCCAGACAGGACTCTACTGCTTTCTCCCAACTTCAGTCTCCATGTTTCCAGGTAGAGTGGGGACCAGAAGACGACTGGAAACCACAAGTGACGGACCGTCAAGTGTCATATGGTGCCGCTAGCTAAAACTGCTGAAGTGAAATAAATCGATTTCGTATCAATCTGACAAAAGATGAAAACGAAGGGATCTTTATCAATAATTTTTATATGTTTTAGTTAGTTTTGCAAACACACAAAACAGTTTCAGTTAGTTATCGTTTTTTTCTTTTAATTATAGTTTTTATTTATTTCAGTTAACGAAAATGTTTTTTCAATTCTAGTTTTCGTCATTTCGTTAGTTTTCATTAAAGATAATAACTTTGGATATTTCACTTCATTTTCATAAGAAATGTTTGTATATACTGTATTTTTTTTATTAATTGCTACAACAAATTCATTTAAAAAGATGGGAGTAATTAAGGAATGGAACGACTCCCATCTTTTTAAATTAATTTGTTGTAGCAATTAATTATATTTATTCTATTTCTCTTTACTTTGGAGGGGAAGGTGATATTTATAGATTAGGTGTAATTGTGATTATTCCGACTCCTGATATGGTTGTTCAGGTTATTCACGTTTTCATAATGTAATTTTACTTTTTTCACACTAAAACAAAGACAAACATTTGGATTATTGTTCATAATGTTATTATTTTCCTGCTCTGATCCACTGGAGATCCCATTGGGCTGAATGTGGAACCTGAACTAACAGGAGTTGGACATCCCTGGTTTAGGTCCATGTCCATGTTCTGCTGTTTGAAGGGGTCTCACCTACGCAGACCAGGTCCATGAAGCCGTACATGCCGTAGCAGATCTGGAAGAGGACGTCGCGGCGTTGCCAGACGGCCTGTGGACTGAGCGCCGACCACAGCAACCACGAGATACTGGCAACGAGGAAGAGCGAACCCAGGAACACAGCGATGATCTGCACCTTCTCCACCAGAGTGATGGTGATGGACTGCCACTGCAAAGAAGAAGAGGAAGAGGAGGAAGAAGAAGAGGAAGGAGGAGGATGAGAAGAAGGAAGAGGAGAAGGAGAAGAAGGAGAAGAAGAAGAAGAAAGAGAAGGAGAAGAAGAAGAAGGAGAAGAAGAAGACGAAAGAGAAGAAGGAGAAGAAGAAGAAGAAGGAGGAGGAGGAGGAGGAGAAGAGGAAAGAAAGCAGGAAAAGGAGAAGAAGAAGAAGGAGGAGAAGAAGAAGAGGAAAGAGAAGAAGGAAAAGGAGAAGAAGGAGAAGAAGAAGAGAAAAGAGAAGAAGGAAAAGGAGAAGAAGAAGGAGGAGGAGGAGGAGAAGAAAGAGGAGGAGAAGGAGAAGAAGAAGAAGGAAGAGGAGGAGAAGATGAAGGAGGAGGAGAAGGAGGAAAAGAAGAAGGAGAAGGAGAAGGAGAAGGAGAAGGAGAAGGAGAAGGAGAAGAAGAAGAAGGAGAAGAGGAAGGAGAGAACGAAGAAGAGGAAGGAGAAGAAGGAAGAGGAGGAGAAAAAGAAGAGGGAGAAGGAGAGAAAGAAGAAGAAGAAGGACTCATCAGTCTGGGTCAGAGTTGAGGACTTTACAGTTTAAATCCTACAGTCCCTGAACGCACCATCAGGTCCAAATCACAAACCGGTTTGAGTCGATGCATCAGCAGACGGAGCTTCGCTGAGTCGGCATTTTAACTGAAAGTTCAGAGTTTAGAGTAAAACCACATTCATGACATGCAATAAAAACAGACTTTTCACTAATATTGTCCCGTCATTGTCCTGTTTTGGTCCATCAGCCGTCACAGGAGGCACGACACCAGGGAACACCACCACATGACCTCACAGTTCCACCAAAAACCCCCAAACCTGAGAAGGTCTCTGAAACTGAGACTGAAGCAAAACAAAAGACCAAAAGCACCAAGACGAGGGGAAGGAAACGCCATGTGGCCCAGAGCAGACAGACGTGGATATAAACAGAAGCAGCACTGACTCATCCTGATCCATCTGGAGGGAACAGATCTGAGGGGAGGGAACAGATCTGAGGGGAGGGAACAGATCTGAGGGGAGGGAACAGATCTGAGGGGCCTCCATGTTCCTAAAACCACCACCCAGCAGATATTTGAAGAACCAGAGCCTTTAAAGGAATCTGCACGTCCTCAACCCCCGTCTGCAGCGAACCAACGAAAAGACACCACAGGAAACGACGAAGGACTGGATTTAAGTTAAGGTAAGGTAAGGTAAGGTAAGGTAAGGTAAGGTAAGGTAAGGTAAGGTAAGGTAAGATAAGATAAGATAAGATAAGATAAGATAAGATAAGATAAGATAAGATAAGATAAGATAAGATAAGATAAGATAAGATAAGATAAGATAAGATAAGATAAGATAAGATAAGATAAGACTTTATTTATCCCACCGTGGGGAAATTTCAACATCTGGAACTGAAATGAGCACAGATTGAACCTGTGGTTACAGGACTGTTTTCACTTCCTGAATTAAAATTGTGTTTTTTGGAATAATTTTTGGTGTAATTTACTGATGTGAAAATAACATTAAGGCCCAATTTCACCCTTTGGCCCCTCCCCCTCAGCCCGCAGAAACGTAGACTTTTCAGGACCACACTACAAACGGAGGGGTGTGAGAAACTTCCCATAATTCTTTTCGAATCATCGGCAAGATGGAGGTAAACACAACAAAACAGTGCAGTAGTGACGAAAGAAACACACAAATGTACGGATTTTCTTCATAAACAACTAAGGCTCCGTTCACACAGCAGGTCTTATGCACTATTCAGATTTCTTGGTGAAATCCGATTTTTTTATGTGCTGATTCATATTCCACACTAAATGCGACTTCTATCAGTTTTGAGTCTGAACTGAATGTGACCCTGAAGTGACCCACATGCACTAAAGAGGTCCTGATGGAATACCAGACCACACACACACAGACACACTGTGTTTACAGAAGGAAATATGGTTTTCCTCTGCTCCGACGAACAACTGGGACGTTTGTCACATTTCAATGACGTAAAGGTCGGAGAAATGCGACCTGGACGTTCAGACTGAAGTCACATTGGAAAATATCAGATCTGGATCAGATTTAGGACCACATGTGAAAGTGGTCTGGGTCAGATTAGTGCTGTTCAAACTGTCTTTAACAGATCAGATACAGGTCACATATGGGCAAAAAAAAAAAATCAGATTTGGGACACATCTGACTGCAGTTTGAACGTGGCCTTAATCATTTGATCATCCGTTTAATGTCGTTTCAATGTGTCATGTACAGGGTGTCCCAAAAAAATGTATACACACCTTAAATAACTGTGAAGTAGGTGTTTATTAAAATTCATTTAATTTTCCAAATGTAATAGAATTTCCAAACATCCTTTTCTTGTTTTGTCTGTTCCTCCTGTTCTCAAACTGACGTCCGTTCTGGTCCAGACTGCTGACGACAACCACCAATGGAATCGCACACATCATGAAACAACAGTATAGGTTGTTGCAAGTCTGATAGCGTACACTTTGTCTTTTAGGTATGTCCATAGAAAACAGTCTAGTGGTGTGAGGTCTGGTGGACTGGACAAACAAGTGGACTGGCTGGAGGGCTTTCGTTGAATACCCTCCGTGTTCACCAGACCTCACACCACTAGACTGTTTTTTATGGAGATACCAAAAAGACAAAGTCTATTCCAGGGCTCTCAAACTCATTTTCTTTCAGGTTCCACATTCAGCCCAATTTGATCTCCAGTGGGCCGGACCAGTAAAATAACTGCATAATAACCTATAAATAATGCAATAATGCAACCCCCCCCCCCCCCATTAAATTATGAAAATACTTACTTTTATAAACTATCCAAACAAAAAAGATGTGAACTAGAAGCACTCGGAGAGCGCAGACCTCCGCCAAGGCTGATCAGTGGCCCCCCCCCCGTGGGCCCCCCCACACCAAGGAGGTTATGTTTTTGCCAGGGTTTGTTTGTCTGTCTGTCTGTCTGTCTGTCCGTTAGTGTGCAACATAACTCAAAAAGTTATGGACAGATTTTGATGAAATTTTCAGGGTTTGTTGGAAATGGGCCCCCCCGTGGGCCCCCCCACCCCCGATCACCACCAAAATTTAATCATTTCTTCCTTATCCCATTTCCAACAAACCCTGAAAATTTCATCAAAATCTGTCCATAACTTTTTGAGTTATGTTGCACACTAACGGACAGACAAACAAACAAACAAACCCTGGCAAAAACATAACCTCCTTGGCGGAAGTAATAACCTGAAAAAACTGAAATTTCTTAAGAAAAATAAGTGTAATTTTAACAATATTCTGCCTCAACTTATCATTTCTACATGTGCATTATGGATCAGATCTACAAAGACACTGTTGTTCATCCATCAGTCTCCATGACAACCTTGCGTTCAGTGTTTGTAGGTCCTGCAGTGGCTCGTCAGCCCTATTTTTACCCCGAAGTATCTGCCACAAAGACACCAAACACTTAATAACAGGCAGAAAAGAGTTCAAATTGGGCTGAATTTTCTTTAGACATTTCAGGTTGTTCATATTTGTTCAGGTTATTCACATTTTATTGTTACAGGATAGTTTGTAAATGTTTATATTTTCATAATTTAATGTTATTTTTTGCACTACAACAAAGACAAAAATTTGAAGTTGTCATTATTTATAGGTATAGTGTAATATTTTTTTCACATCAAACCGCAAAGAAAATCTGGAGTCATTATTTTTGTTGGTTCTTCTGCTGTTATTATTTGACTGTAGATCAGATTGGTGTGTATGTGGAACCTGAACTAAAATGAGTTCCACAGCCTGGACTGAGGAATTTTTACACTTTGCAAATTCAACCCATGGGCCGGACTGGAACCTTTGGTGGCCTGCATTTGGCCCCCGGGACGCATGTTTGAGACCCCTGGTCTACGCTTAGAGACCTGCAACAGTCACTGAATTTAGAGCAGCCATTGAAAGTGAATGCACGCAAATACCGAGGGAACTGTTTGGTGACGTGTGTGATTCCATTTGTTGTCGTCAGCAGAGTTTGGACCAGAACGGACGTCAGTTTGAGAACAGGAGGAACAGACAAAACAATAAAATGATGTTTGGGAATTCTAGTACATTTTGAAAATTAAATGAATTTTAATAAACACCTACTTTACTATTATTTAAAGTGTGCATACATTTTTTGGGGAAACCCCGTATATAGACACACACACGTTTTTTTCATTATCGTCATAACTGGAGACAATAACTGGCTCAGTGGTTCAGGGTAACTATGGGGGCCAGGGGGCTTTTGTGGAGCAGCCCCTGGTGGTCCTCAGTGGTATTACACTCCAGAGGCTTCTCACTCACCTGCCACGGCCTCTTCATGTTGATGGCGATGACATGGAAGCGATAACAGCAGAGTTCACATGTCCAGCAGCCGCGCTCACTGATCCACTTCAGCAGACAGTGCTGGTGGGTGTAACGCACCGAACCGTCACAACGACATGGGTTCAGCAGGTCGCCCTGGAAACCAGACACCGAGCAAAAGTGGGCACATAGGAAGGAGGATAACAAAACTATTTACAGATGCACTACTGTCATGAATTCACAACAATATTCCACTGTTTTTGTTATGAGGTTACCTTTTTCATATTTATTTATTTATTTATTTATTTATTCAGAACCGGACAGCTCCATGGTACCCTGGGCCTTATCAGTGATTTCAGCACTGGACAGCTCCATGGTACCTTGGGCCGTATCAGTGATTTCAACATTGGACACCTCCTCTGTAAACTGAGTTTTATCAGTCATTTCAGCACTGGACAGCTCCTCTGTACTCTGGGCCTTATTGGTGATTTCAGCCCTGGACAGCTCCTCTGTACTCTGGGCCTTATCAATGATTTCAGCACTGGACAGCTCCTCTGTACTCTGGGCCTTATCAGCGATTTCAGCACTGGACAGCTCCTCTGTACCCTGGGCCTTATCAGTGATTTCAGCACTGGACAGCTCCTCTGTACTCTGGGCCTTATCAGTGATTTCAGCACTGGACAGCTCCTCTGTACTCTGGGCCTTATCTGCGATTTCAGCACTGGACAGCTCCTCTGTACTCTGGGCCTTATCAGCGATTTCAGCACTGGACAGCTCCTCTGTACTCCGGGCCTTATCAGTAATTTCAGCACTGGACAGCTCCTCTGTACCCTGGGCCTTAATCAGTGATTTCAGCACTGGACAGCTCCTCTGTACCCTGGGCCTTATCAGTGATTTCAGCACTGGACAGGGACACAACAGGTCCCCCTCCTCTCTGGAGTTAGAGGGGACACAGTGAAGGCCTTATCCCCTGGGAGGAAACATCTACTCTTTACATCCCTATCAGAACAGCATTTCATCCCTGTGCGGGCCACAGACAGGTTTTTCATTGCCAGTTTCCAAGCACTGTTAACCCTTTACTCCAGAGGTTTTTTTACTTTTCTGTTTTTTAAATATTCAGTTTTGGTATCAAGATTTCATAAAGCTGTCTGTTTCATTCAGTTATGTTGCTTGTCGAAATATTTAGCATTTAAAGAGTTAATATTCTGCCTGTTACAAATGTTTTCTGCATTTGTAGATTGACTGCAATCTGTAAATTGTGTTAATAATAAACTGCGACATAATATTGTTGAAATTGCACTTATTTTCTGAAGATATTGCATGGTGTACGCGGCTGTTCAGGTTATTCACATTCTCATAATTTAACTTTCCCACTAAAACAAAGAGAAATATTTGGATTATTATTTATGGGTTATTAGGTTATTATTTTTACTGTTACAGTCCACTTGAGATCACCCTGAGCTGAATGTGGAACTGAACTAAAAATGAGTTTGACAGCCCTGCTCTGAGGTGAATAGTCTCCTCCTGCTCCAGCCGACTGTTTACAAAAAGCAGATTTCTGCCGCTTTTGTCACATAAAAACCTTCACAGGAGACTCACCTTCCGCTGTCAGGCTGCACCGAGGCACCGAGGCGCTTAATATTCATCTTTAGTTCTGAGCTTCCTTTAACTTGACGCATCCTTGTAGAGCAGCAGTGACAGATTAAACCTCACAAAGTCCTGAGGACTCCAGGGAAACGATCTGCTTTGGGGTCGGCGTCTGAACCGTCTGCCTCATACTTACTCACTTTCACTGCAGGTTCTCCAAACTTCCATTCCTCTAGAACAGGGCTGTCGAACTTGTTTTAGTTCAGGTTCCACATTCAGACACTGGCGCCGGAACGGGGGGGGGGGGGGGGGGGGGGGGGCATTAGCCCCCCCCACTTTACAGGCTTTCCCCCCACGCCGCTCGGTTCCATCACCATTAGGCCAGGACCCAGAGGTGTGTCTCTCTCTCTCTCTCAGTGGAGGTCAAACAGGACAGGTTCTAGCGCTGCACACACACACACACACACATGCACACACACACACACACACACACACACGCACGCACACACGCACACACACACACACACACACACACACACACACACATCTCTAAAATGAATCTGGTGCTGCTACATTCAGACCAATGTGATCTCAAGTTAAATCTATATTATAAAAGGGAAGTGGACTCTGTGTGTGTGTCTCAGGCATCACACTAAACCCATACAGAGCTGACTGCTGCAGTTTGTCATACTTATGTATTTTTGGTCAAGGAACAGACTAGTGAAAACAGCAAGTTGATACAACCAATATTTTTTATGAAATATTAGTAAATTTGGAATACAACAGCCTTACAATCACGTTGCTATGCCCAAAATCATAGAATCATCATTGAAGTGGGTTACCCAGTAACAGATAAACAATAGGGCCGCATTGCCATGGTGTCAGATGTCCTGTGCAGAAACAGACATGCCAGCTGAGAGGTTATTCAACTGAAAAATGGCCGTGGAATTACCAAGAAAGGACAGGACTTAACTGGATCAGAGGATCTAGATCAGGGGTCTCAAACATGCGGCCTGGGGGTCAAATGCAGCCCGCCAGAGGTTCCCATCCAGCCCCTGGGATGAATTTGCAAAGCGCTGTGGAACTCATTTTAGTTCAGCTTCCACATACAGACCAATATGATCTACAGTCAAATAATAACAGCAGAAGAACGGACAAAAAAGAATGACTGCAGATTTTCTTCTCGGTTTGATGTGAAAACAAAACCATTACATTATGTCTGCAAATAATGACAACTTCAAATGCTTGTCTCTGCTTTAGTCCAAAAAATAACCTTAAATTATGAAAATATTTACATTTACAAACTATCCTGTAACAATAAAATGTGAATAACCTGAACAAATATGAACAACCTGAAATGTCTAAAGAAAATTCAGCCCAATTTGAACTCTTTTCTTCCGGTTCCTCAGTGTTTAGTGTCTTTGTAGATCTAATCCATAATGCACACGGAGAAGTGAGAAGCTGAGGCAGAATATTGTTAAAATTGCATTTATTTTTCTTAGGAAATTTCAGTTTTTTCAGGTTATTCACATCTTTTTTGTTTGGATAGTTTATAAAAGTAAGTATTTTCATAATTTAATGGGGTTTTTTGCACTAAAACATAGACAAAAATTTGGAGTTGTCATTATTTATAGGTTATTCTGTTATTATTTTACTGGTTCAGACCACTGGAGATCAAATCAGGCTGAATGTGGAACCTGAAAGAAAATGAGTTTGAGAGCCCTGATCTAGAACCAGTACGGAACCACGGGTCAGCGCACTCATACTATCCCAATAACCTATAAATAATCACTCAAAATGACCCAAAATGTGAAAAAACTAATATTACATTATGCATACAAATATTGACAACTCCAAATTATTCTCTGACCAGTTTTGGCCCGCGGGCCTCATGTTTGACCCCCCTGCTTTAGAAATCCATGTTTCTGGGCCTCAGCTCGGCCTTTTCTGATCATACATCAGAGAAAACCCACGACCCGTTCAGCGGAGGGTTTCACCAGCATCGCTCAGATCGATGCTCGTTCCTCAAAGCTCCAACACTTGGAACAGATATTAACGATGGGATGTGGCGTCACATTCATCATTTACAGCCGCATCTATTTGTTCTGCTGCTTTTTTTCCCTTCAGGCATTCCTCAGGCAGCCATTACGGTAGCTTTGACCTGCTGGCCGCGCTGTGAGTGGCATATTAATAGTATATTAAGGTCAGTGGTCAGAGAGCTCGTTTTTCATCATGTCATATTAACCTTGTGGGTTTAAACGGAGCTCGGAGGCCGACGCAGGCCTGCCGTCCACTCCACACAAAGACTGATCAAACCAAAGTCGAGCACCGTTTTCATACGTTCTCAATCCTCAGACAAACCAAATGAAACAAAGATAACAAGGATGAATCCCTTGCCTGTTCTGAAATAAGCTCCTTTCTACTCACACCTGGCAAAGGCCAAGGACACACCAGAGGCCCACCCTGAACCTCCTCAAAAGTCCTGTCCTGAGGGGACGATTCTGAAGAAACAGACGGTTTACAGTTCTTACTCTCATCTGAACTGGCCCTGCTCATTGCCCTAGTCTCAGCACACACAGGGAAAACATGTGGGTATTGTTTAGCACACTCATCCAGACTTTCAGAAGACTTAAGTAATGCCGTCATGACAAGAGCTGGTCGACCATCCTTCCACACCTTTGCCCCAGCTAGGTCATTACCCAGTGTAACATCCACCCCATCCATAGGTAATCAGTTACAGACCCCCATAACCACCTCACCATTAACCAGATCTGAGCACAGATTAAGACGGTGTAGTGGAACAGACAATGGAACTAAACTAATGCCAAGAACTGCAGTCGTGTTGCTGGGGTCTGTAATGGATGAAAATAGAATCCTAACTGGTTTCCTCTCACCACCATACAGAGAAACAATTCCATCTGAAATGAAAGGAGCATAAAATTTCATCAACCAGTGTCAATGCTTGGTCAAAAGATTGTGTCAGATATTACCTGACTGCATAGGAGACACAAGACCAGCACACTTCACACACACACTTGACTCAGATGACTTATGGTCAGTATTGACAGTAACAATTGGATATTCCCCTTTCCCCAATAGTAATAATAGTAATAATAATAATAATAATAATAATAATAATAATAATAATAATAATCAGATGTGATCAACTGTAAACCCATCCAGACTGTTTGGAAAAGTCGTCTCTGTGACATTTGGTGAAAACGCTTTAGCGTGGCCGTTCTTTCTGCTGTCTCATTCTCACTCTCAGACATGAATATTTAAGGTGTCAGATTTCCGTTTGCCAGTCATCTTCGGAGCCGCTGATCTGGACGAGCCTGTGGCCTCGTGTCCAAATCCAATCTGAGTGTGGATGCGGAGGCGGAGGGATTGGATTAAGTCTGCTGATGGTCTGGAGCCCACGTCCACAACCCAGGATGTTCACTGAGCATCTACTGGACCCAACCCTGGACGAGCCCCCCACCCAGGACCACTGGGACATTTGGGACCAGGATGACAGGATACACAGTGTCCGCTCAGAGACAACTGGACACAGCATCCATCTGCCCGTCTGTCCGTCTCATCCTACACACTTCCACTGATGCTTCACTGGGCTTTAGTTTTAGTACAAACACATTCCTCTTCCCTTTACATCGCTGTCTCTGATGCAGTTGGTTTCATTTTCATATTATCTACAACAGGGGGTCAAACATACGGCCCCTGCACTGTAAGACCGGATAAGTTGAGTTTACTTAAAAAACCTCAGGTAACTCGTTGCCTTAAAAAATTTAAGTAATGAGAAATGAAAACTTGTGTATTAAACTTAAATGCTTGATTTGAATGGAATTACTATTTAAGTCTAACACACTAAAAGCCAAGTTAATTTAACTTAAAATTTGTTGCAATGTCAATTGCTTTGTATAATCATTAGACGTAATATCATCAGTTCATTGGACTCAATTCCAAGTTGTTCTAAATTGAAATCTTCTGCAATATAATTGGTTTTGTGTAATTATTCAATTTAATATACTGTAGCGTAGATGGTAATTGAACAATGAGTTAGCTCAATGCAATTTGCTAGTACAGGAAATGCTTTTAATTTGGCATGGCATTAAAATTTCCTCTGTACAGCTCTGTAGCTGAACAGTAAATCCATAGTTCTTCCTCTGGCTCTGACTCATGGTGCAGCTGTACAAAAATACACAAACAAACACAAAAAGGCTAATAAACACTGACACACACACATTCAGTCCAAATGAACACTAACAGCACAACCCCGCTGAACCCCTGCACAGAAAAAGAACACATTTACAACAACATGCCCAATACCCACAATGCAATGCACAGATAAAAAGGTGTGGTCATGACTAAAACTGAGTGATTCAAATCCATTCAATTTAAACTTTTTCGGATTTCAACTATGTCTACAAATTAGTAGAATATACTGAACATTTTATAGTAATGGAATAAAACTGAAATCATTAAGTATATTATAATTAAAGAATTTTAGTAAATACAAAGTCCATGCTTACAGTGTGGGCCAAAACCGGCCCGCCAAAGGCTCCAATCCGGCCCATAGGATAATTTACCCCAAAAATTACACTGAGATACTAACAATCAAGGATTTTAAATTCATTTAGTTCAGGTTCCAAATTCAGACCAATATGATCTAAAGTGGATCAGAACCAGTAAAATAAGAACATCAAAACCTATAAATAATGACAACCACAAATTATTCTTTTTGTCTTAAAAGTCTTTTCCCTGCATACAGTACAGGCCAAAAGTTTGGACACACTTTCTCATTCTTCGCATTTTCTTTATTTTCATGACTATTTACATTGTAGATTCTCACTGAAGGCATCAAAACTATGAATGAACACACGTGGAATTATGTACTTAACAAAAAAGTGTGAAATAACTGAAAACATCTCTTATATTCTAGTTTCTTCAAAGTAGCCACCCTTAGCTCTGATGACTGCCTTGCACACCCTTGGCATTCTCTTGATGAGCTTCCAGAGGTAGTCACCTGAAATGGTTTTCACTTCATAGCTGTGCCTTGTCAGGGTTACTTAGTGGAATTTCTTGCCTTATTGATGGGGTTGGGACCATCAGTTGTGTTGTGCAGAAGTCAGGTTGATGCACAGCTGACAGCCCTATTGGACAACTGTTAGAATGCATATTATGGCGAGAACCAATCAGCTAAATATAGACAAACGAGTGGCCATCATTACTTTAAGAAATGAAGGTCAGTCAGTCTAGAAAATTTCAAAAACTTTGAATGTGTCCCCAAGTGCAGTCGCAAAAACCATCAAGCGCTCCAACGAAACTGGCTCACATGAGGACCGCCCCAGGAAAGGAAGACCAAGAGTCACCTCTGATGCTGAAGATAAGTTCATCTGAGTCACCAGCCTCAGAAATCGCAAATTAACAGCAGCTCAGATTAGAGACCAGATGAATACCACACAGAGCTCTAGCAGCAGACACATCTCTACAACAACTGTTAAGAGGAGACTGCGTGAATCAGGCCTTCATGGTCAAACAGCTGCTAGGAAACCACTGCTCAGGAGAGGCAACAAACACAAGAGATTTATTTGGGCCAAGAAACCCAAGGAATGGACATTAGACCAGTGGAAATCTGTGCTTTGGTCTGATGAGTCCAAATTTCAGATCTTTGGATCCAACCGCCGTGTCTTTGTGCGACGCAGAAAAGGTGAACGGATGGATGCTACATGCCTGGTTCCCACCGTGAAGCATGGAGGGGGAGGTGTGATGGTGTGGGGGTGCTTTGCTGGTGACGCTGTTGGGGATTTATTCAAGATTGAAGGCAACCTGAATCAGCATGGCTACCACAGCATCCTGAAGTGACATGCCATTCCATCCAGTCTGCGTTTAGTTGGACCATCATTTATGTTTCAACAGGACAATGACCCCAAACACACCTCCAGGCTGTGTGAGGGATATCTGACCAAGAAGGAGAGTGATGGAGTGCTGCGCCAGATGACCTGGCCTCCACAGTCACCGGACCTGAACCCAACCGAGATGGTTTGGGGTGAGCTGGACCGCAGAGTGAAGGCAAAAGGACCAACAAGTGCTAAGCATCTGTGGGAACTTCTTCAAGACTGTTAGGAAACCATTTCAGGTGACTACCTCTGGAAGCTCATCAAGAGAATGCCAAGAGTGTGCAAAGCAGTCATCAGAGCTAAGGGTGGCTACTTTGAAGAAACTAGAATATAAGAGATGTTTTCAGTTATTTCACACTTTTTTGTTAAGTACATAATTCCACATGTGTTCATTCATAGTTCTGATGCCTTCAGTGAGAATCTACAATGAAAATAGTCATGAAAATAAAGAAAATGCGAAGAATGAGAAGGTGTGTCCAAACTTTTGGCCTGTACTGTATATATTTAAATGTTGTATATATTTCTTCTTTCTATCATATAGAGTTGGCCTTTTGTATATTTCTGTATTTTTCAATACTTATTTTATGTATTTTTAATATATATTTTAAGTTAAATTTTGTGATAGCTTTTATTTATAGTTTTTCGTTTGCACTTTAAGGATTTGTGGCTAAACTGATATTTATTGTTCCTGTAACAGTGACAAAGATTATTCTATTCTATTCTAAAAAGTAAAAGTACATGAAAATGTTCACATTTACAACCTGATCTGAACCTGAAGTACAGTTTAATCAATATTCCACCTGTTATTAACTGTTTGGTGTATTTGTAGATCCACTGTGATCTGTACGTTATAATGAACATCTAGAAATGATAAACTGAGACAGAATATTGTTTAAATTAGACTTTTTAAAAAAAAAAAATAAATTTCAGGTGGTTCATGTTATTCACATGTTTTAAAAGAATCGATTATAGATGTAAACATTTCATCATGTAATTTTTTTGTCTTTGATTTTAAAACACAGAGAAAAGGTCTGAGTTGACTCTAAAGCACAGGTGTCAAACATGTGGTCCAGGGGGCGAATCCGGCCCGCCGAACGGTCCAGTTCGGCCCTTGGGATGAATTTATGAAATGCAAAATTTACACTTAGATATTAACAATCCTTTTAGTTCAGGTTCCACATTCAGACCAATTCAATCTCCAGTGGGCAGGACCAGTCAAATACCATCATAAGAACATATAAATAATGACAACTCCAAATGTTTCTCTTTGTAAATGTAAATATTTTCATGTATTTACACTAAAACAAAAAATGTGAATAACCAGAACAAATATGAACAACCTGAAATGTCTTAAGAGAAGTAAGTGCAATTTTAATAATATTCTGTTTGTTATTAAATGTTTTGTGTATTTGTAGATCCACTGTGATCTGTAAGTTCTAATGAACATGTGTAAATGATAAACTGAGGCAGAATATTGTTAAAGTTACACTTATTTTTTCAGTTTATTCATGTTATTCACATCTTTTCACATCATAATGTAAATGTACTTTTTTCTGCTCTAAAACAGAGACAAAGTTTGGAGTTGACATTATTTCTATATTATTATGTTATTGTTTTACTGGTTCGGCCCACTGCAGATCAAATTTAGCTGAATGTGGAACTGAACTAAAATGAGTTTGACAGCCCTGACCTATAGGTTATTATTCTGTTATTGTTACTGGTTCTGATCCACTTCAGATCATATTGGACTGAATTTGGCCCCTGAACTAACATGACTTCGACAGTCCTGGTCTACTGTGTCTGAGTGTGGATCAGATTTATGTTTATATTTTCTCTCGTACTTTTACTTCTGCTTACTTCTCTGACACTAACTCCAGTTGTACTTTTTCTGCTTGTTTTTATGTTGTTGAATCAGTTCGGTGTTAAATCTGTGGGCGCTGTGGGTCCATGGAGTGGAAAGCCCCCACTCAGCAGGTTTACATGGGCTCAATTAGGACACAGGTGTCAAACATGCAGCCCGTGGGCCAAAACTGGCCCTCCAGAGGTTCCAATCCGGCCTGCGGCATGACAAGGAGCAAAAATTGCACTGAAGATATTAACCCTTTCATGCATAGTGGTCACTGCAGTGGACAGTTATTCTACATCTGTTCTCTTGTATATTCATGGGTTTTGTTGTTTTAGTTGCATTTCAGCAGACAGTGGATACTTATGCATCATCCCATACACTGCAGTTCATACCATTACTGTCTTTTTGCACATTATCTGCATGAAGTTAGTAATAACTAGTATTAGAGTGTGTTAAAATGTGAGAAAACATCAAATTAGCTGCATGAAAAATGTTTTTATTTCATAGTTTTCATACAGTATCTCATTTTCTGATGATTGGTTTTAAATACATGTTTTTTTTCCTTCAACAATTAAATGCTTGGTTTCCAGCTGGGTGGACATTTTTGTAACTCCATGAAAAATAAGTTCATAAAAAAATTTCAATCGCATTGTTTTTTTTCACGCCTAGAGAGGAATAAAAACACTCAGGAAAAAAATCTCAACTATGGTTCTCATAATTCATGCATGGAAGGGTTAACAGCCAAGAGTGTTGAACTGGTTTTACTTCAGGGGTCACATACAGACAAGTCAAATTATGGCATAAAAACCCTTGAACAATAAATGTGAACAACATCATTCTGGCGGTTCCTAAATGTTTTGTGCATTTTAGGTCTGATCTGTAAGTTGAGTTAATAATAAGATGATGTGTAATACTGTAGAAGTTATTCTTATTTTAGTTCTAAATTCCAAACTTCCAAATTTCAACAATAATATGACTCCTGCCAAATGTTTGTGTAATATTGTGTAATGCACAAGTACAAGTGAAAAGTTGAGGCATAATATATTTTTTAAAAAATCACTTATTTTTCATTTTTTTCTGGCATTTTTTGCTAGTTATTCACATCGTTTTTGTTTGGATAGTTTATAAATGTAAATATTTTCATAATTTAATGTTTTTTATGGCACTAGAACAAAGAGAAAAACTTGGAGAGGTCATTATTTACAGATTATTCTGATATTATTTTCATGGTTTAGCCAGTTTGAGATTGAGTAGGGCTGAATGTGGGCCCTGGACTAAAATGAGTTTGACACCCATGAACTAGGAGATGCTGACTGTCAGCCCCCCCCACCACACACACACACACACACACACACACACACACACACACACACACACAGTCCCCCCCCCCCCCCCCCCCATCCAAACGTCCGTGGATGTTAAACCAGAGAACAACAGCCTGACACCTGGTACCTGTGAGTGTGGAGGAGGGGGTGCAGGTGTGTGTGTGTGTGTGTGTGTGTGTGTGTGTGTGTGTGTGTGTGTGTGTGTGTGTGTGTGTGTGTGTGTGTGTTTGGGGGGGGGGGTGTTACCTTACCTGCTCGGCTCCCTGGAAGCAGATCCTGCAGCTGGGAGTGGGGATGCACGTGTCACTGCTGCAGTTCGAATGCATCGCCTTGACCGATGTGCCCCCCACCGCCCCTTCCTCAGCCGAAAAATCCCCCCCCGTGGTGTTGTCCACGCTGAATTCCCCACATGCGCCCCCGTCACCCCGGCCCTCCTCCTCTGCCTCCTGCGCCTCCTCTGCGCGCTCCTCCGCCGCGTCCAGCTCCTCGGGGCGCGGACGTCCTTGCGGTCCGCTCTCCTCCTCCTCCTTCTCCTCCTCCTTCTCCTCTTCCCAGGTGAGGCGGTGGGCGACGGCAGTGCCCCCCCTGGCCTCCCCCGCCTCTCCCTCCTCTGTGCTCATGATACAATGAACGGTGGGAATAGAATTGCATAGATGCCGCTCCGCCGCCTCTGCCGCTCCTTCAGCCTCCGGTTATCGGTGCTGTCGGCGGACGTCGCGTCTGTCCGAGCCGTCCGCGTGCTCCTGTAGCCGAACCTAGTGTGTCCCAGCCGGGCCCAGCTGCAGATCAGCGGCCGGATCCCCACGACGCAGCGGCTGAATCCGCCTGGTGCGCACCGGAGAGCCGCCGCCGGGGCGCATTTCCGAGCATCGCGGCAGGGGCAGGGGCGTCCCGGAGCGCGGATCCCCCTCTTCCTCTCCCCTTTTCTCCTCCTCCTCCTCCGCCTCAGGGCTGGGTAAAGACACACACTGTCCTCTAAAACAGGACGAGCCGGGTCCAAACCCCTCCGATGCGGACGCGTGTTCCTGCTGATGGGCTGTTGAGCAACAAAAAAAAAAAAAAAAAAAAAAAAAAAAGCCTCCTCGTGCTGTAAGTTCTCTGCTGCTCTCAGGAAGCAGCCAAGACTAATCCCCGGAGAGAAAAGCGATCAATCACGTTATTATCCCATTAATATGATGGAGGAGATGCCTGTCCAGAGCTGCAGGTCCAGGCTGTGGAGACCCGCAGCACCTCCCTGGTACAGGGACCACCTCCCCCCCCACCCCCCCCGGAGGATGGAGCCTCTGTTTAACTCTGATGTATTTGTTTATACTCCAGGGGTGTGTTTAGACCAGGTTAGACCTGTGGTTTCCAAACTTTTTACAGTGGAGTACCCCCCCCCCCCCCCCTTAAATCTACTTTTTTATCCACGTACCCCCAACTGTCAATTCAACACTTTTTTATACTTTATTTACCACTTTCAACTTTACAAAAACTGACCAAAACATGCCACAGACCCCCCCCCCCCCCCCCCCCCCCGAAAAAAACAAAACACACAGACATAAAGGCTGCCAGACAGTTATAAACTATTATAAATAGGCTTATAAAAATAACAGTTACAGTAATAAAAGTAAAGCAAGTACCATGTGAAGAGTTGAGTTGGGCATCACACCTGACACTGGGCTAGCAAGGGTCCCCAGATTCTTTCAGTTCAATTCAATTCAATTCAACATTTTTGATTGAAAAAATCAGGCAAAATTTGTTTCTGTGCCAGATGTGTCTGTTTATATTTACAAAACTTTGTTTAAAAACCAAACAAACATATATTTAACTGTAATATATTAAAAATGACAGTTCTTTATATAAAAAAACTGTGCAAAACATAAACTGAAAAGTTCCTTCTTTCATGGATGAGAAGAAAAGGTCATTAATGAATAAATGAACCTTTCCTCAACGAAAAAAAAATATTCAAACTCATTCTGAATAATATAAAATAGAAATGTTCTTAAAATATTACCAAAGCTTAAACATATGGAAGAGGATTAGGGCCACCGGGGAAAAAAAATAAAGGTCCAATGTATATTTTTTATCATTATTCTGAGAAAACAGTCTGAATTCTGACTTTAATCTCAGAATTCTGACAGTTTTAAACATTTCTTTTTACTATTGTTCTGAAACTAAAGTCAGAATTCTGAGAGAAAAAAAGTCTGAACTCTGACTTTTTTCTCAGAATAATAATTTAAAAAAATATATTGGACCTTTATTTTAATTTTTTTCCCCCAGTGCCCCTAATCCTCTTCTGCATAAACTAGATGACAGACGATAATAATATTAAAAATAAAAATATTGAAATAAAATAAGGTCAGGAGTGTCAATTTTATATGAATGTATTTATTATGTTTTAAATTTCAGCATTAATTCTCATTATTTATTTTGGATTCAGTACATGAAGACTTATTGAATGTATTTTACCCCTAAAACTCCAACTAACCCTGGGGGAATGTGTACCCCCATTTGAGACTGGATTAGAGGTCCACCAGAGGCGATTTCTCATAGACTGCAAAGGAAGCTCAGCGTCCCCTAAAATTAAGAAAATTAAATGGTCACATATGTTCGGTTGTGTTGACATTTCATTGACTACAAATGTGTTAGAACACGTTCATCTCACAGACGAGTTTGTTCAGAATCAGCTTTATCACAAACCAATGGGCTCGATGTTGTTCACTTCTCCTCCATTCCCGTGTCTCTGTTTTCTCATTCGATCTCTGCTCAGTGCATTTGTCCGTAGACGCTCAGCGTCCATGCACTTCAATGGGACTGAGTGGAACAGTTTCTTTCATTGCCTCAAAACTGGATGGTAATTGGATGAATGCCACAATGTTGTCCCGCCCCTGGATGCTGCGCATCTCTGGGGTTGAATGGAGCTGTGGGCGGAGCTCTGCTGGGCTGGACGCCAGGCTTCCACGTGCTGATTGGAGGATCAGAAAGGCTGAATCTGGTTTAACTGACAGCTATTTTCAGATCTACTCCTTCACTGACAGAGTTCAGTTTAATACCATCACACATTCTGCTGTGAAATCAAGAGAGAAACCACTACGAAATGACTTGTTCATTTCTTGCACTGTAAATAAAACACACTCATTGTACTTCCTTGTTTCAATTTAACATAATTTCAGCGTTTTCTTGTTTAGTTGGTACGATAAGGTCACTGAGCATTTTCTTAAAAAGGAACGGAGGAACGAATTTATGTTTAAATAATTTGACTATTTATTTGTTTATTTATTTTTTTTATGTAAGCCAACAATGAGCTCCCCCTCTCTGAAAGACAAGCAGCTGCCACTGAGGTACACTATGTGGACAAAAGTATGTGGACACGTTGAATTCAGGTGTTTCTTTTCTAACAGGGGTCTGGGATACAAAATAATATAGTTTTATATTATGGGATGAATGTCATTGCATTGGTTAGTTTGGTTTAAATTATCTTTGTTTCCAAAATGACTCAGAGATGGTTTTTACTTAATTTCTCTCAATGTTGATTTTTTTTTTTTTTATCCATGACTATGATTTTAAATTTTCTTCCTCTAAACTTCTCTAACACTTTTCATGCTCTGACTGTAAATAATAATTTTCTTCCACATTAAACCATCTATTTTCTTCACATCTGACTGAGGAAGAAAAATCTAACATTAAACTTTAAGGAAATATTGATATTTTCATCTCACATCTTCAGGAACAGGACATCATCAGCTGTAGACATGATGCGTCCCAATATTTATGTCCATATAGATCGATCAATTGATCGATCTATATGGACGTAAATATTGGGACGCATCATGTCTATCGATCGATCGATCGATCGATCGATCGATCGATATAGATAGATAGATAGATAGATAGATAGATAGATAGATAGATAGATAGATAGATAGATAGATAGATAGATAGATAGATAGATAGATAGATAGATAGATAGATAGATAGTTTATTCATCCCATAGGGACATTTACAGGTTCCAACAGTATCCACAAACTTAAAAAAACAAACAGTAGTAAAAATGCAATCGTAAAAAACACAAAAAACACATTTTGTAAAACTTGGATATTGTAGATTTTAAAAAAAAACAAAAACAGATTGATGAGTTTTCAGGGGAATCAGCTGGTTTTCCTGAACTTCCACCCATCTCCAGCTCATAGGTTTACAAACACACAGACATGTTTCAGTTGTTTCCATGAACTCCCTCTCGTCGCCCTGCGTCTCATCATCAACTTTAAAAAGGACTCAATAATAAAGTTTAGGAAGCTTCTGTAAATCATCTGTTGGGGGAGACTCGTGCTTTCCAAGAAGTTTTTTTTTTTTCTTTTTTTCTTTTTGAGGATGTCTATCTCTTTCCGGGGAGCGAGGCAGTAATGGACTCTAATGCAGCAAAGGAAATTATCCACTCATGTCCAATCACTACCTACGAGGCTCCGATCAATACCTGGTCCCCAGGGCTCCGAGGGAGATCTGGATGGAGCTGAGAGCATGGAGGGCCAGGCCGGGCCAAACGGCCTCTGACAGGGGTTTGGCTTTTGGACTTTCGGACAGAGATTCAAACTAGGAGATGCTTTGAAACGTTTGGTTTAGTTACACATGTACACGACCCAGGTTTAAGACTAGAACTGAGACTAAAACTGAACACTAAGAATGAAGACAAAACTAAGAACTGCCGTTAAAATCAGCTTTGTTTTACACGGAAACATAAAACTTCTATTTAGGGTCTTGACTCAACTTACGGTCTTAATTTAATGGTGCATTATGGGTGATTCATGAATTTAAGTGTTGTCCTTGTGTGAAGTTTATGATGGAGTTGGTTTTATGTAAAGTTTATGATGAGTCGTTTCATGTAAAGCTTATAATGGAGTCATTTTGTTCTAACGAAAAGTTTATTATGGAGTTGCTTTTCTTCTTATGGAAAGTTTATGATGGAGTCAATTTTGTTCTTATATAAAGTTTACGATGGAGTCAGTTTTGTTCTTATGTAAAGTTTATGATGGAGTCGGTTTTCTTCTTATGAAAAGTTTATAATGGAGTCGTTTTTGTTCTTATGTACAGTTTATAATGGAGTTGGTTTTATGCTTAAGTAAAGTTTATGATGCAGTCAGTTTTGTTTTTATGTCAAGTTTATGATGCAGTCAGTTTTGTGTTTATGTAAAGTTTATGATGCAGTCAGTTTTGTTCTTATGTAAAGTTTATGATGGAGTCAGTTTTGTTCTTATGTAAAGTTTATGATGGAGTCGGTTTTGTTTTTATGTACAGTTTATAATGGAGTTGGTTTTATGCTTAAGTAAAGTTTATGATGCAGTCAGTTTTGTTTTTATGTAAAGTTTATGATGGAGTCAGTTTTGTTCTTATGTAAAGTTTATGATGGAGTCGGTTTTGTTTTTATGTAAAGTTTATGATGCAGTCAGTTTTGTTCTTATGTAAAGTTTATGATGGAGTCAGTTTTGTTCTTATGTAAAGTTTATGATGGAGTCGGTTTTGTTTTTATGTAAAGTTTATGATGGAGTCGGTTTTGTTTTTATGTAAAGTTTATGATGGAGTCGGTTGGTTGAACTGAAAAAGGTTGGAACCACTGATTCAATGGTTCAGGCTTTACAGGGTTCATGTAAATTGCTGTGTTTTCAGTGGATTTTGCTTTGGAGGAGTTGTTTATAGGTGTGTGGTCGACTGTTAGAAACTATAAATAGTAAAAGCCGTCTGAGTTATGAATGCAGATGAAATACGTGATGAGTCCGTGCCTTCCACCGCTCCGTCCGCCGCCCTGACTCTCTCCTCAAGTCGTCCTGATCAATTAACATCCTCCTCGCCGTCGGCCTGTCTGCAGAGCCCCTCCCCCTCTCTGCGTTTTCCAGTCGGTGCAGTCGAACGGCCTTAAACCCATGAAACCATCACACCGCCAACACTCCCAGCCTGCAAAAAGGAAGTGGAGAGAGCCTGCCAAAGATAAAGTGGAGGAGGACCACAAACAAATGGAGCAAACTGAGCTCATTAAAGGAGGCGTGCGGTGGCCGGGCATCCTGCCGGAGGCCGATCAGCTTTCAGTGACATCATCATCCACACCGGCCTCGGAGTCATTGATAAATCTGACGCACTGGGAAAGAGCTGAACTCACCCTTTTCTGAAGTATCAATAACACAGAGCTGCTCACAAACAGCAGGAGACGAGTCACAGGGAAAGGTTTGGGGGTTTGGAGGGTAAGCATACTGCTCTGTCTGTGCTCCAGCGGTCACATTTCAGGCATTATTGATATCAAACCATGTCCAAATGTTTGTCCATATTTTCTTGTCGACCTGTGGAGTTATCAGATTATTAGTGATCATAAATCTGTGGTTCATTAAACTGAGATTGGGATCCCTCAGGGGACCGTCTTAGGCCCTATCATTTTTAAGGTTACATCCATGTACTTTCAGATGTAGGTCTACAGATGTACGCTGATGACACTGAACTCATTTTCACCCACACTGATACTCTAATCAGAATATTAAAGTGATGATGTAAACAGTATAATCTGATCTGTTTTATCAGATAATAGCAGTAATCTGATTATGACTAATCAGATCAACACATCAAGATTACAGTATCGTCATGCATATGTATTTGTTAATCCATTTTATTTGTTCATGTGCTGATCAGTCTACAGTATTAGTGTTCAGTGTCATCAGCGTACATCTGTCCACCTACATCTGAAAATTCATTCATGTAAACTTCTAAATGATGGGGCCTAAGACGGTCCCCTGAGGGATCCCAATCTCAGTTTAATGAAACACAGACTTATGATGACTAATAATCTGATAACTCCACAATATCAGATAATGATAAGAATTTTAATTGTTTTAATTACATTTTCAGCTGCTACAAGTGTTTGGCACAGAAAAACATAACGTGCCTGCACCTGAAAACCCTCAGCCTTCAGTCCACGCCAAAGTTTTTGCACATACTGACAGATGACAAACTGATAACAACACCCTGCAGTGAGGGCCGAGGGTAAAAACTGCCAAAGCACAGTGTAAAACATAACCCCAGACTCCTCCAGGATCTGAGGTACTGCACTATGTCAAATGTATAATTTTGCAATTATTCTGAAAAACAGCTCAGCTCAGTCACAGTTCTAACAACATTTTAATCCATTAAACCACAGGTGTCAAACATGTGGCCCTGGGGCCAAATCTGGCCCGCCAAAGGTTCCATTCCAGCCCGCAGGATGACAGAGCAAAAATTATCCTGAACAGTCAAGGTTGTCCAAATCATTTTGGTTCAGGTTCCACGTACAGACCAACGGGATCTCCAGTAAAACTAACAACACAATAACCCATAAATAATGACAACTAGAAATTTTGTGAAAAAAATAACATTACACTGTGAACAAAACTAAAACTATTCTTTCACAATAAAACGCAAATAAATACATAAATAAAAACAAAGATGAACAACCCAAAATGTGCAATTTTAAATATATTCTGCCTGGTACTAAATGTTTTGCGCATTTATGGATCCACTGTGATCTGGAGTTGTGTTAATTATAAGAGATGTAATATTGTAGAAATTGTTCAAATTTTAGTTCCAAACTCCAAAATTTTAACAATATTCTGCCTGGTCCCAAATGTTTATGGAACATTGTGTGTAATGTACATGTATAAATAATAAGTCAAATATAATTTTGTTAAAATTGCACTAATTTTTCAAATGAAATTTCTGTTTTTTCGGGTTATTCACATCTTTTTTGCAAAATGTTAATATTTTCATAATTTAATTGGGGGGTTTTGTACTAAAACAAAAAGAAAAACTTGGATTTGTCATTATTTATAGGTTATTAAGTCATTATTTTACTGGTCTAGCCCACTTGAGATCAAACTGGGCTAAATGTGGCCCCTGAACCAAAATGAGTTTGACACCCCTGCAATAAACCATCTGCATCTTTGCTCCTTCTGTCATTCTTCACTTTGTTTCAGTAAACATTTTTGACATCTCACCTGAATCAAAGGATGAATTGGGTCAAAAATGAGTGAGAATCATCCACTGATCTAAAGTTTAAGAAATGCCAATTTGTCGACTCCATTTGGCTTTTATAAGTCGCTCAATTTGGCCGAAAAATATAACTTTAAATCTGAAGTAAAATATCACCAAGTTGTGAAATAAACAATCAAATGTGTGTGAGAGTATTAGTCTTGTATATGACTGAAACTGGAATAAAACAGAAGAGTTTCTACGTGGTCATTTTATGTAACATTTAATCTTTGAATTTACAGTAAATGTACTAATGTGTTTTATTACCCTCCATTTATGAAATGAGATTCTGGCCATTGTATCAGCAGCTGAATCAAAAGACAGAATCCTGTCAGTGATGAAAAAGTACACAACCTGGCCAAAAAAGAGAATTTAAACAAGTAAATATATAAGCGTCATCTACTGAATACTTACTGATTAAAAAAATGAGAAGACTTATTCCAGGTGAAAAATATTAACCCATCTTTGTAAAAATATAAAGATTGGACTGTGATTCAATGGAAAAAGGTCATGTTGTCCATCAGGATGAGAAGAGAGGCGGAGGAAGTGATTACCCATCATGCCTAGTGCAGACAGTACAAGCCTGTGGGGGCGGTGTTACGACCTGGGGTTGATTCAGCTGTTCAGGTCTGGGTTCAGTAACATAATGTGTCTAAAAAAAAACAGAGGAAAATGAATGTTTGTTTATTGAAGCTAAAGGTGATTCAATAAAATATTAACCCATAAAGACCCAAACATCCACCACAGACCATCTACTGATCTAAACTGTTTAACTCCTGTTGATCTGCTAATCCTATCAATCCATGTCAATAATTAGTGTAAAATACAGTTCTTTATCTTTTCATGGTCATCAGATATGACCATATTTGGATGTTCAGAGGCTCCGTAGTTACCGTGGAAACACCGTCATTTTCTACAACATTGATTCACCAGTAAAACCCATGGAGTTGGATCAAAGACAGTGGATGGACACACTGAGATTATGTTCAATTAATGACACATTTTGCTGAAAAACTCACTTTTTCATCAGTTTTCTCTGTTTCTGATATAATAACCCTCAACTTTAATCTGAGCTTAATGAACATCTACATAATTAGTAAATTAAAGGTGGGGTAGGAGATGTTTTCCTGGAGCATTTTTTAATATATTGCTTAAGATCCCCTTCACATCCTGATTGCAACCAGTTAATTAAATGCTCTAACTAGAGCTGCAACCAATTAATCAATTAGGTGCTTGAAGCAAATGCAAAAATTCACAATTCAATTAATCAACTCGAATTGATTGAAGGGAAATATTCTATTGCAGTTTTCCTGAATTGAAGCTTCTTTGTGCGTCACAATAAGCGTCTGTGTGAAACACAACAGTGGAACCAATGTTTAACAGCAGAGAAATGAAGGAAATAAAGCTTTGATTCAGGAGAATTGTGGTTGAATGATTTTTTTTTTTGGATCCCTTTGAGTCAATTAATCGGTTGCAGCTCTAGCTCTAACTCAAAAATAAAAATTTTTAGTCACCTGTGGAACGGACAGGACTGAAAAAACACCATCCGATCATTTTAACCGACCCATCGAAATGACTGAATGGGCTAGCTATATTAGCTATATTAGGATGTAAAGTTCACCGGCAAACGGTTTTGTCACTAACATAAATCAGTAGGGAATGTAACGTTAGCCAGATAGGTATGAACTGGGGCTGTTCTGTAAGGGGGGGGGGGTTGGAGACTGAATGAGGTATGCATGGATCCGGAGCGAATTGTTGCTGTGCAGCGCTCGTTAACCCTCAGGAATAAGCATTGAGCGTGCCGGTACTCTGGAGGCGTGGCTTCGGGGGAATGTCTGAGGAAAGGGGTTTGGACTTTTGAATTGAATATTTTCTTCTTTTTTTTTTCCTTTTTTTAATTTTCTTTTTTCTTTTATTATTATTTTTTTTATTGAATTGAGTATTTTCAAAATGTAGCTTGTTTGAACCATTTTTCCAAGATTGCCTACCCCACCTTTAAATACAGAAAAAGACCTGATTTATACTAAAAAACATACAGAGGCTAATATTATAATAAATAACGATAAATCGCTTAAAAGGTTAAATGTTGAGAAAAATTCATTTGGGAGCTGCCACAACAGTAGAACTGGGTCTTTATGATTTAATGTGATTTTTTTTTTTTTTTTTGGCCAGGCCCGGTATTTGTTATTTAACTGAGGAAAGCAGTGACATGAGCTGATATGAGGCGTTAAATCCAATAATAAAAGCATACACAGATGTGCATGGAGTGAGAAGAGGCCAGTTTTCTGACAGAATCAGTGTCCGAGGTTAGAACATGACTTGGGCTCTGAAGTGCTTCTGCTTGACGGCGTTGTGGCTCATGCCCATCTTCAGCATCCATTTGGACTTCATCATCTGTACATACTGCATGTCCCTCTGTCTCTGCTGGAAGGAGCCGGTACCTGGGGGACACAGAGGACATACACCGGGTCATTTTGTGGGTTTTTTTGGTGCTTTCGTTTATGCCAGGGGTGTCAAACATGAGGGCCAGGAGCCAAAACTGGCCCATCAAATGGTCCAATCCGGGCCAAGGGGATGAATTTGGAAAGTGCTAAAAATTACACTGACAATACTAACAGCCAAGGGTGTTCACAGACCACAGAGCTCCATGTCATATCAAGGAAAATAACAACATAATAACTCATACGTATTAAACAACATATTAAATATCTACTGATTGCATTTCTGGTTAGATGCCAAACTGCATTTCATTACCTTGTACATCTGTGTGTACGATTTTTTTTTTGTGTGTTCGTTCACATTCCACATTAAATGCGACTTCTATCAGTTTTGAGTCTGAACTGAATGTGACCCTGAAGTGACCCGCACGCACAAAAGGAGGTCCTGATGTAATACGTGACCACACAGACACACTGTGTTTACGGAAGTAACACTCCTATGATGAGGAATTGTGACGTTTGTCGCATTTCAATGACGTTAAGGTCGGATAAATGCGACCTGGCCGTTCAGACTGATGACACATTGCAAAATATTAGATACGTATTGGATTTAGGACCACATATGAAAGTGGCCTGGGTGGGATTTGAAAAAAAATTAAAAATCCGATTAGTGCTGTTCAAACTGTCTTTAAGAGACTGGATACAGGTCACATACTGGCAAAAAAAAAAAAAAAAAAAATTGGATTTGGGTCACATTTACCTGCAGTGTGAACGGAGCCGTAGAAACATATGGTGACCAGTGAAGAACAACCTCCATCAGTAACAAATGTTCTGCTGCTATTTTTTTGTGCTGATTTTTTTAAAGAAAGCACAAGTGGCTTTTCCATTGACCCTCAAATTGCATGAATGTAACTTGCGAGTAAAAAAATGTACCTAATGGAAAAATGACAATTTCACCAAAACTCTCATTTTTCGATTAAAAGTTTTTGCGCTGGCAAGAGGTGGATTTTCAGGCATACTGCATTTGGTATATCATGCAAAACTGCAATGGAAAGACCTTTTTCCGCGACTTACATGAATAAAAAACAAAATGGATGTTGACAGGTGTTACAACAAGTGAAGAAGAGTTTTGAAAGAAACATGATGCGGTATATGTGGACACACCATGAAGCAAATCATTTTTTAATTTAGTACGAGATAGAGGGTAATATATAATAATAATGAATATATCTGTCAATCAACACCATATTTACGTTCCTCACCATGTTTATGGAATGACTTCTTGTGTCATCTCACGATAATAAATAAATAAATCGTATTTGTGATTTAATGGAAAAACCAACAGTACGCACTTCTGTTTTTTTACTTTTAGAAAATACTGGTAAAGTTTTGCACATATGTCCAATGGAAAAGCGACTAATGTCTAACTACAATCGACACAGACAATACTGTAGTTATAAAAGACCAACAACAGTCTTTCCATGTTCATTCCTCCTCAGACCAGTGCAGAATGTTTCTACAGAACAGGTGTGAGTCTTACCTGGTCCACCGTCCCAGCCCAGGGCTTTGTACTGCCGGAGGACTCTGCCCACGGCCTTCTGATTATGGGCCAGAGCCACCGTCCTCTGATGTCCGAACCGCTGCTTATAATACCGCATGAGCGAACGGTGGCCGATCTTTGCACCTGAAAAGCACCGAAAACACCAGGAACATGGAAACTTGGAAGGAACTTATGAATTTGGGAAACAATTCCTTTCCCTTTTTTTTTTTAGATTTTCAGTTCTTTGTTCATCAAATCTTCATTCATCCCTCTTTTTAAAATGAACTTTTTTTTTTTTTTAAGTGACATCACCTGAAGGGAGGGTGAGCTCCAGCGTTTCGTCATCATACTCCAAGTTCTTGTCATCAGGAAGCTCTTCATCCATGTCCACATCCTCATCTTTCCTGTCTGGGTAGCTACTCCTGTTTCCAAAAAATATCCAAATCTAAAGTGGTTCCAGGCACAACAAACCCCGCCCCTCACACATACTGTAGCTTATTTTGGCATCAATCCAGCTGATGTCATCATGTCTATGCATGTGCTCATGTCAGCATGGACAAAGATAGCACAGATAAATTTCAGCTATTAAGTAAATGGGGAAAAAATAAAAAGATTTTTAAAATTCCTTAAAAATTTGAACTTTGACCTACTTTTCCCAGAATGTAATGAGATCTATACTGGGTCACTGGTGATCTATAAGCCCAATCTGGTCTGTATTTAACAAATAGTTTTGCTGTTAAAGTGTTAACAAACAAACAATCAATCAATCCGAACCAAAAACAATACCCCTTGCCTCCCCTTTGGGGGGGGGGGGTAATGAAAGTGTTTCCTTTAGAACCTGACGCATTCGATTTATTTCTGCAGCTGCTGTTAAAAGCAGTGATATTAACCCCTTCCAATAAAAGGTAATGTGCAGCGACTGCCATACATTACCTGAAATCATAGAAGTCTGCGAACTCCAGAGCAGTGTCGCCATCTGTGAACAGTTTACAGTGACTTTTGTCCGTCATGTGACTCTGGACGGCTTCTGTTGAATAAAACGAACGTCCTTTTTCATTGCACCACAAACACACGTTCCCTGCACCAACTTTCTCTCCTGTAACGAAGAAAACAAAAACATAGTTAGAAATCAGCAGGGAATTAAATTTAACAGTGTACGTCGGACATAATACATTGTACTGAGCCACAGTTCCACATGAACACAGCGTCTTTACGATGGTGGTGAAAATACAGTAATAAAACTTCTGAAAAACGTCTGGATTTTCCATTGAAATGATGTAAACACTGACCGTCAGGAGCTCAAGTATTTTGCACTGAAATGATCCGGTCCCAAGACCAGTTTCAGTTCAGCATCCACTAACTCACCCAGGTATCGTATTAGACCCCGGAGGTCAACGAGGAACTCCAGGTCCGGGATGAAGAAGCTGTGGACTCCAGTCATGTGGGCCACGTTCTTCATGAGTGACCGTGAGTGGTGGGAGCAGAACAGACAGTCTGTGACGGGGATGGACCCGGGAAGGGCGGCGGGATGGGCGTCCGATGGTGCCACGGAGTCTCCCTCCTCCTGCTCCATCACCTCCTCTGCATCCTCATCATCCTCCATATCATCATCATCATCACCATCTTCATCAACGTCCTCCCACTCCTCTGCAACATTTGGATATGAATATAACAATTCAGGATCACAAGACACAGGACGACTGTACAAATAAAGTCAACAGACTCCAACGTTTACATCATCACAAACGGAAACTAGAAGATCGTAGGTTTTAATGCGGCGACCACAAAAGGTAGATATTTCAGTCTTGTTAGAGTCATTTTTTGTTAAAGAATGCAGAAGTCTGTGTAAAACAGGGTTGATTATTAAAAAAAAAAAAAGAAAAGGAAGAATTTTAATGACCAAATTAACCCTCAAGGACCCAAACATCCACTGTCAACCTAAACCACCTGCTGATGTACCCGTTTAATACCTGTTGATCCATTAATCCTGTCAATACATGACAATAATTGGTGTAAAATACAGTTCTTCATCTTTTTATGGTCATCACATATGACCATTTGGACGTTGACAGGCTCCATAGTTACCATGGAAACACCGTCATCTTCTACAGCATTGATTCACCAGTAAAACCCATGGAGTTCGATCAATGACAGTGGATGGACACACTAGGTTTATGTTCAGTTCATGACAGATTTACTGAAAAAGGTCCCCTCTTCTTCAGTTTTCTCTGAAATTATATAATAACCCTCGAGTTTAATTTGAGCTTAATGAACATCTACATGAACAGTGAATTAAATATAGGAAAATACCGGATTTTCACTGAAAAATGGAAAATACCGAAGATAATATGACAATAAATGGTGCGAAATCACTTACAAAACTTTAAATAGAGAGGAGAACTTATTTTGGAGTGACCACAAAAGTAGCACTGGGTCTTTAGGGGTTACAATTAATAAGTTTTACAAAATTACACTAGAAAGTACATTTTAAGCTCTGGTCCACAGCTGTATTGCTGCACAGACAAAAACTGTGCCCAAGGATGCACCACACACCTTTAACCCATCACTAGATCATGCATTACACACTGCACACCAGGAGCCACATCAGGTGCCCGGGGAGCAAATAGGGGGGTTAAGTGCCTTGCTCAAGATCACACCAGCCAACAACTCTCCGTCAGTCCAGGGAATTGAACCAGCGACCCATCAGTCACAAGCCGACTCTCCAGCCATCTAGGCTGAGGCTGCCCCAAAGTTACCACCCCAGATGGGACTGGAACTTAGGCTTAGGAGGCCAGTGGCTTTTCCATGAGGCCACTGGGGCACTACTAACATTACTATCTCTGCAGCTTGGACATTTAACAGACACATTTAAACACAACACAGTGAACAAGTTTATGGTAACAGAACTTAAGCCCTACCATATCAAATTTAATACATTATAAAGACTTTTTTAAGGTATTTAATGCAGATTTGTAACTTTAAAACTTTTTAAGACCCCGTGTAAATCCTGTTTTTATTACATTTTTCTGAGAACCTTCTGACCCCCCCCCCCCGTGTTTCCCCTCCTTACCTTCCTCTGCTGTGGCTCCATCTTCTCCGTCTCGCCTCTTCGCTTGCTCTTCCAGCCACATCATCCTGGGAGGTTTGTCCGGCTTCTCCGCTCTCTGAGCCGCTGGGCCTTTCCCCTGCTTGGCCGAGCTCGACCTCTGCTGCTCTTTCAGCGCCTGCTGCAGGGCCTCGTTCCTGGCGTCGTGGTCGGCCTTCTCTTCACCGAGCCCCTTCTCCAGGTTCTTCTCGTTCATCTTCTCCACTTTCCTCTGGGCAGCGAGTAAGGCTTGCTTCTCCGCCTGCTGGTGTTTGTGGGACTGCAGGTGGTTCTGGTAGGCATTGGCGCTGGAGAACTTCTTGTTGCAGACAGCGCAGCCCTCGGTCACTGCTGCATCGTTCAGCTGCTGTTCTGCGGCGGCCCTCTGAGCCAGGACCCGCTCCTGGAAGTTTTCAGCCGTTACCGGAGGCATGTCCGCTACCTTACGCTTCAGGTTGTAGCGGTGCCAGTCGGTTTTATAGTGTGCTCGCTGCACCTCGCCGTCTGCAAAAGCTACTCGGCAGCTGATGCAGGTGTAGGAGGACATTATGACCTGAAGATGAAACAGGGAAGTTAAACTGAGGGATTTCAGAACAATCACATGTGGAAGTTATGTGAATACAACACACAATGAGAAGGAGGGAGGTCAGAAATGAAAACTCATGAAGACAAAATTACATTTGTGTTACAGTTTAAAAATAAAACAGTATTAATTACATCTACTACTGCCCTGAATAGCTATAAATTATTTTTTAGGGTTTGTTAAATATTAATTACAATTTTCAACCCAATCCAGTGAAAATTAGGGATACACATACATACTAATGTTAATGAAATGCTCAAGGCCAACCTTCACACAGATGCAGAACTAAAAAAGATTTGGAGCTTCACTTTAGATTAGATTAAACTTTTTTGGTCAAGGCAACAACAGAATAAAGTGCAAGAAAAATGTGCAGCATAAAGATGGTGCAAAAAACAAACAATAAAAAACAATAATAATGGTATAGGAATTAGAATGCGAGAAAGTGTTACAAACTAAGCATTAGTTTTCTCATCAATCTTTTTCTGACTGTGTTGGAAAAAATGACCCTGAGACAATTTATAAGATTTGTATAGATGAGATTAATAATCTACACAAATAACCATATCAGAGGAAATAATTCTCAAAATTTTGTATGGGTTTCATCGTTTGTAAAGTCAGATCCTACTGAACTCAATTTAAACAGATTACCAGTGATGTTTCGTTTTATATTTTTAAAGAATATCTATATCATCAATTACGTCACGATTTGGGGTTTTTCCTTCATTATTTAAAAAGGTAATAATAGTAGGTACACATCCAGGTAACAATGGCTTGAAACCCAATCTGATATCAACAGCCTCATCATGAATCTATTTACATTTTTATAATTATGGGATTATTTTCCATTTCTCATCTTTTTCTGCACATTTTATAATAGGTTTAATCCATATGTTCTCTTTATCATGTCGTGCTATAACTCAAGGTAAGTTTACTAGAACCCTTTACTTTCTATACTAGAGAGCTACTGGTTATGGAAAACAATTCACACTAAAACGTGATGTTAATTTAAAGTTTAGTTGCCAAGTTGTGAAACAGTAACAGCCTGATACATGTAATGCTAATGTTAGCTAACCACCGGCCAGCTTAACATGCTAGTGTAAACAACCGCTAAAAAACAGGAAAAAATAGCGAACACACACACAGCTCAGGCCGAAAACTGGAGGAGGTTTCAACAAACGACATGTACTTACTACGTATATGAGATGACTCCTCCGTTAACAGTAATTTTTATGTGTTTCGTTGAGGTTTGTTGGTATCCGACGCCACACGAGGGCAGCCTGCTGACCTTTGAACCGCTTCTTCTTCTTCTTTTGATTTTTATTGCGGTTACAACCAGCTTAAACGTGCATTACCGCCGCCTACTGGACTGGAGTGTGAGCAGGAAATTGACAGAAAAATCAAATTAAAATCTGAAAAAAACTAAAAACCTAAATTCTGACAAATAATCCTGTTTCCTTTAAGAACGTGATGAGATTTCTGAAACAAAAAGTACTACAGCATCCTATATTGAACAGTATTTTTGCTTTCTCTGCTGCTACTTTCAGTGTTTTTCTTTCTTCCTCAAATCTCCTGCATTCAAAAATAACATGTTGTACTGACTCATATTTATCACAACGATCACATTTTCCATCTGTTTCACTGAATCCAGCACGCCCTGTTCTAATGCCATTTTCCCATCTTGCTTGTACAGGTTTTTTGATCATAGAGTTCCATTTTGAACCACTTCTTCTTCTTCTTCTTCTTCTTCTTCTTCTTCTTCTTCTTCTTCTTCTTCTTCTTCACCTTTAATACAAACAGGTAAATTAATTACTGCCACCTGCCCCTTTTCCAGGGAAAAATTTCTCAGAAAACAGATTAAAACAAAAGACACAATGGACTAGTTTCTTCCACAAAACAGCCACTTTATTGAGCCATTAACATTCTCCATTTACATCAACAAATGCACAAAAAACCCTGCATTATAACTGTATATTAGCTGATACTGTGCCCTGATATATATAGAGGTTATAATAATAATTATAATAATAATAATAATAATAATAATAATAATAATAATAATAATAATAATAATAATAACAATAATACATTTTATTTATAGGCGCCTTTTTTGGCACTCAAGGACACCGTATAGTAAAACAGGAGAGTTAAAAACAAACAATAAAGCAGAGTAAAAATAAAAAGCAGGTTAAAAATTTGGACAGTGCAATTGTGTTCACAAAGAGAAAGAGGTCCTTAACAGATGGGTTTTGAGTCTGGATTTGAAGAGAGGAAGTGAAGTGGTGTTTCTGAGATCCGGTGGCAAGGAGTTCCAGAGCTGGGGAGCAGAGCGGCTGAATGCTCTGCTCCCCATGGTGGTGAGACGGGCAGAGGGAACGGTGAGGTGGATGGAGGAGGAAGATCTGAGGGTACGAGAGGGAGTGGCAACATTAAGTAGGTCAGACAGATATGGAGGGGCGAGGTTATGGATGGCCTTGAATGTCATTAGAAGGATTTTAAATATATATATATATATATATATATATATATATATATATATATATATATATATATCTTCTTTTTTGTCTTCTTTTTACTTTTTTTTGCACTGTTTATTACATCTTGTATTTATAATTTAAAAGCGAAACAACATAGATCAGCAAAGAATTCCTTACATGCATTTACATTATAATTCTGATTTTAATTGCGGTTACAGATACATCTGTGGAGAGGCTGGAGCCATGCAGAGAGGACCTAATTGAAGACATCTCCAGAACTACTAATACGAATACCCACTCAAGGTTACTGTAATATAACTTGTTGAATGTGACAGATATAATAGAAGTATACATGAAATCTACCAAACATGAGAAAGAAAAAGGTACAGTTTTTGATTGTATTTTTACTGAAATACAAAAATTCTGGCAAGAGGTGAAACAATGCATCCAAAACATTTTACACATACCAAGTACCCTTAGTCCCACAACTGTTTATGCCAAGATAAAGTGAAGATTAAAAGGAATCAACAAATATTTGTAGATTTTAGCTGAATGCTTAAAATGCTTTAGTAGTTGTTCTCTCCTGGAAAAACACCAAAGTAAGCAGATGGTTTTCTTTCTTACAACTCTCCATTTAGACAAAATTACCTATAGAATAGAACAGACTTGGCACGTGATGGAAAAACCTGAGGAAGTGTAAACACTGACCCTCTGAGATGAGCAACACACATTTAATTTTCTTTTTATTTCTATGACATGAAATAAAACAAATTCTAGTTCCAGATGCACCAAATGTTCTTACTGTCCAAATCTGCCCTTACTCAGGTGTGATGAAAGTTGACTCTCATTTGATTGTTAAAGTGATGGGTGTGGCCAATTAGCATATCTGACCACACCCACTTAACACCATAAAAGGGCAGGTGTTGTCACATGCAAACAGCTGACTTTCAGTATAAGAGAGGAACCAAAAAAGGACAATAAGAAACAGAAGATCTTTAGCAGAGAAATTAATATATTTTAAAATCAAATCAACTTTTTAAATTTATTTATTTATGGGCTATCAGGACAAAAACTAATCTGAGGGATAACATGTTTCCACTGTTGTCCCATAGATCTCCTTTAATTTAATCTAATTTAATCATTTATCGTAGTTTTTATTATTTCTGATATAAAGGTGTCCAGTCAGAACTAATAAGACATTTTTCAACCACAAATTTAATAATCAATCGTAGAAATTTCTCTGAAACATAAAATTAGGTGAATCTACTTGCGTTATGGTTCCTGGGCTGTGAGGTTTTTGTCTTATCTTCTTCAAATACACTCGACCACTGGGAAAATGTGATCTGAGCTGGAGTAAGAGCAACAATAAGAAAACACTGGTGAATCCCACAAATCTATGGGTACTAACAAGAGAATAATAAGAGACAATCTGGAATACAAAGAAAAATGAGAAGATCAAGGATAACAAACAACGATTCTAGGAACTAGCAGATACGCTCAGAGAAGTTCCTGAGTACGCTGGTGGAAAAAGGGGAGATTACACTGTTACATTTTAAATTTAAGGAACAGTGAAGAGATCACAGCAATGAGACCAAAAACTCCAATCAGCACTTCAGTTACAACACCGCTGTTCTCAGCTTTCAGTCGGGCCTGATGGTTCAGAATTTTCCACAGGTTTTCCATTCTTGTAGCAATTTCATTGTGTTGTTCTTCCATTAATTGCCTCTTCTTCTCCCTGTCACCTTTCACTTCTCTCAGACGTTGCTCATACTTTATCTCGGTTTCCCTCCTTATTTTCTCCTCCTCTTGCCTCCTTTGCTCTTCTTTTTCTCTCAGGATCCGTTGTTTCTCTTCTTCGATGGCTCTCTCTGCCTTCTGGAACTTTTCGTTGGTGTAGTAGCTCCCTCCGTTCCTTTCATTCATATTTCTGATCTTCTTGAGCAGCTCGGTGACCTGAGAAGGATCCTCCTTCTCATTATTGAAGACGTGGTACTGGCCGTGACATTTGGCCACAAGCTCCTGAAGGACACTGCTTTTGCTCAAGAACTTCTCGATTGTCTTCCCTTTGAGCTGATCTCCGTGGGTGAACAGGACCAGACTGTATTTGTCTGCATCTGCACCAAAGATCTTCTGAATCTTCTGGATCGTTTGCTTTTCTTCATCTGTGAATTTTCCCAGTTGGACAATAACTAAGAACACATGTGGTCCAGGACAAGCATAAGTAATGCACTGGATGATATCTTTGATGGTAGTTTCTTCATCTGTCCTGGTGTCAAACAGACCTGGTGTGTCAATGACGGCGACCTGCTCTCCATCCACCTCACCTATGGCTTTTTTACAGCATGTGGTCAAAGATTCAGGGGAGAAATCAGCTTCAAAAACCTGGTTTCTGAGGATGGTGTTTCCTGTGGAGCTTTTTCCAGCTCCGGTCTTCCCCACCAGTACGATCCGGATCAGCTCATCATTGTTGATGACTGTGGACGGTTCAGAGGAGAAGACAGAGTAAACAGGGTTACAGAGGTTTGTGCAGATGTGTTTAGTCCATGCATACAGTATAAGAGAGTTCAATCAAACTGTGATGATTACACTTATAATTTCAGTCCTTTTCTTTGTATATTCATTCGTACACTTTATTCTGTTGCTGACTTGACCTGTGAATTTCCCTGTTGTGGGATCAATAAAGTTTCATCTTCTGTACTCTAATGTAATGTAATGTAATGTAATCTAATCTATCCATCCAATCCAATCCAACTTTATTCATAAAGCACTTTAAAACAACCACAGTGGACCAAAGTGATGTATAGAAGAACAAAAGCACAATACAAATTAATGAAAGAATTAAAAAAAAAAAAACATTAAAATCAAATAAGATAAATAAATAAAACAAGTTAAAATATAAAACAGAAACAAAATGTTAACAGTGCACGAGTGTTAAAAGGCCAAGAAGAACAGGTGGGTTTTAAGAAGAGATTTAAAAAAAGCCAAGGAGGAGGCCTGTCTGATGTACAGAGGCAGGTTGTTCTACAGTCTGGGACCAGCAGCAGCAAAGGCCCCATCTCCTCAGAGCTAGCACGTTGTAATCTAATCTAATCTAATCTAATCTAATCTAATCTAATTTTGTAGTATTTATAATTTCTTTTCTGCTACTTTTTATTACATTTACATGGAGCAACTGTAACACACAATAATTTCAATAATTACAACAATAATTTATAATATATAGTAATGTTAGTAGACTGATATTCATTCCACATGTTAATATTTGTCCTGTTTATCTTAACTCGTTCAGGTAATCTGCCTGTTGGCCTCCAAAAACAACACACAGGGAATAATAACACATCAGAGCAGACATGGTTAAATAAAACCCTGGTACTAGTGATGTTTGATACCATGAATTTCTTTGCCGATCCGATACTGAGTAAAATTCAGGGTAGTATCGATGATGCTGACATTTTGCACAAATACAATTAATGTCTGAAAAACCTAAAAAATATATATAACAATAATAACTAGAAGCACTCGGAGAGCGCAGACCTCCGCCAAGGCTGATCAGTGCCCCCCCCCCCCCCCCCCGTGGGCCCCCCCACCCCCGATCACCACCAAAATTTTATCATTTCTTCCTTATCCCATTTCCAACAAACCCTGAAAATTTCATCAAAATCTGTCCATAACTTTTTGAGTTATGTTGCACACTAACGGACAGACAAACAAACAAACAAACAAACCCTGGCAAAAACATAACCTCCTTGGCGGAGGTAATAATAATAATAATAATAATAATAATAATAATAATAATAATAATAATAATAATAGTGTATTTCAAATGATAACTCCATTAAGAACACAAGACATGGGAGTAATTATTGCTTAATTATTAAGGACTATTATAAAAAATGAAAACTTGCACATTAATCATCTTCTTGGCTGTTTGTGGAGCTAAAATAGCTCCTCACATGAACTCTTTTCCGTTCTGCCATGTTTTTTCTACAGACTGAGTCACAGTTGACTGACTGAGCAGTGTGACGCAGTACAAACTTACCCAGGCGGAAGAAGAAGTAGTTCCCACTAATCGTGTATTAATTTGGACAAGATCCTAGTAGTTTAGCTACATTCCACTGTGTTCCTGATGTACATGACCTCAAATGACCAAAGTATCAAAAGTACTGATATTTTGATTGGTGAATCGATTCTAGAGTGTAAAGATCTGGTATCAGAGATATTAATATTTTAGTAATGATCCACACATAACTTAACCTGATACTAACCCCACTTGCTTTTAGACTCAGGTTTTTTATGCACTAACTGGTGAAAAGTTCCTAATGTTCCTACTGTTTTTAGGAATATTATGACAATACACAAAATGATGCTCGTGCACTTCGATGCGCGCTCTAGTGCACCACAGACACAGGAATTATTGATGGTACTGATAGATTGTGCGTGACCATTTTACGCCCTGCAGTAAGTGAAGGAAAAAGAGTTTTTCAAATGATTATGAGTCACTAAGTCATAGATTTACATTGATACCGATGTCCCGACTAATATTAATACAGATTTGACTTTACATAGACTTTTTAATCCGTTTTCCCAAAGTGTATCAGTGGTTAATACTGAATGAACATCTGTGTACTCGAATCAAACCTTAAAAAGTTAACTTACCGAATTTGTCACTTCCGCTCATGTTAGATTATTGAGAATACACACGATCTGCTGTTTAAGACAAGAAACCAAGCTCAAGGTCTGGGACAGCAGTGTGGATAACAACAAAAGGAATTATACTTTCGGTTTCTTAGTGATTCAAAAATGGGCGTAATGTCAGAAGTATGCTCCTGCACAGGTTTTTCAGCTGCTGTCATCTGATGAGACATGTCGATCATATCAGACACACTCTCGTGTATGAGACGGTATAAGTTTATTTTCATGTTGACAAATGTCAAGGAAGTAGGTTTTATTTTGACATTGGTGGGGACACAAAAGTGCTTCAAGGCAGCACTCCGGAAAGTTGATGTTTTTTTGCATTTGTGATCATAATTTCACGTCATATCGAGCTGATCAAACAAGCAAACAATCATAGTCAGAAAAAAAAAAAATCAGTAATTGACAAGTTTATAATGCATATCTGAATATCTAAAGACAATACAAGAATTTGATGAACTCTCCAAAGTTATTCTCATGACTAACATATGCATTATTATTTAACCTCACCTGTGAATTTCCAGCCTCTCTACTGTTTGTCATCTGACAAAATATGTTGATGTATGACATATGAACAGATTCTGGATACACTGATCATACAGTTTGATGGTACAGTTATTGCCTGAGCAAAAAAAGGCTTTTAGTTTCAATTATTACATGTAATTTATTCCCCAAAAATATCTAGAATCACATTTACAATCTGAGGTTTTATTGCATTTTCCCCACAAATTTTCTTTGTGTGTTTTTAAACAGTTGCTCTTCCATAGAAATGCATTAAAATATTAAGTAAAGTAACTTTTAAAAGTGTATCTGTTTGGCATTAAACATTGTCTTTTATTCAGTATCTGTGTTGAGCCTCTACAGTTCTATACCCTTGAACTAACTCACACTTTGACCCCTACAGAAGTCTCCTATGACCAGTTTTCTTTTCTTTGACATTCTTCAAATCCTAATTACCAAGCACACACGCACGGGCGCACGCACGCAAACAGACTTATGTCCAAATGTACATGTAAATGACACCACTGTTATTCAAATCCGTCTAGCTGACGTGACCCAGACAGAACAAATGCAAACATATTGAAAACTTGCATTAGAGGTCCAACGAGTAGGTTCCTTTTATAAGTACATGGAGTGACAGCGGGTACGGCCAATCACATGTACGATAACAAAACCAAAGAGCCAATCGGAGAGCAATATTTACGTTAGAGGCGGGACTTCTAGCAGAGACCGACTATTAATCCTTCATGTGGCATAATCATTGACTAAACACTACAGACAGTGGTTGTATTGATAGTGACTACACAGTAGTTGATGGATATTGGTAGGGACGTGTTTTAGCGTCCCTACGCAATTCTATGCCCCTGACAAATGTAACATTACATTCAGTAAATTAGTTTGCTGTTGTGATGTACTTCTACACTGAACAGGTCCCACTTTCTCTGGACACATTTGCTTTGGCATCAACATTGTTGGGGTTTAAGGGATTCTTCTTATAAGAAAAAAAAAATGCAGTATGTACTGAGTTTTTATTAAAATGTGCTTTATTTTTCACACTGGGTCATTTTCTTTTACAGTTCCATTTACACTAGGTCCAAAACTTTCCAAACGTACTCACCACAACCCTGGTTTTCACACTTGCAGTGTGCTTTTCTGGACTGCTGGCACATGGCATTTTACCTGACCCTATCCTAGCGGTAGTATTAGTGCCAGTCATCAAAGACAAAACCTGTAAAGCATCCAATATAGATACAGACCATCTGCTCTAGCTAGCATATTATCTAAAGTGCTTGAGCTGATTTTATTGGATAGACTTCAAGACTATGTAAAAAGCAGTGAAAATCAGTTTGGTTTTAAAATGAACATTGAACAGATCTGTGTGTATATGCACTAAAAGAACTAGTATCGAACTATAAGAGGCACAATACAACAGTATTCTTGTGTTTTTAGATGCATCTAAAGCTTTTGATTGCATCAATCATGGTAAATTATTTATTAAGATACAAAAAGGGGGGTTCCATCATATTTGATACGAATATTGCACTACTGGCACACTCAACAATCCATGAAGGCTAGATGACGCAGGACAGTATTAACCAGATTTCCTATTACCAACAGGGTTAGATAGGGTGGGATTTTGTCCCCTGCCCTATTTAGTCTGTATATGGATTAGCTATCAGTGAAATTACAGAAATGTAAAACTGGATGCATGGTAGGGGGTAGGTGTATTAATCATCTGATGAATGCTGATGATTAATTATGTCACCTTATAATGTTGGATTACAGCAACTGCTTAGAGTGTGTACTAACTATGGAGTCCTATGTGATATCAAATTTAATCCTAGAAAGAGTGTGGTAGTGATAGCCAGAACTAAGGAGGACCTGAAGAACATTTTTCCATCCTTTTATTTATCAGAGCAAGAACTTGATGTGATCAAAATGAAATATCTGGGGCCTATCATCCGGAGTGATCTCTGTGATGACAGACAAAAAACAACAGACAAAACAAACAGACAAATAACAACTAGAAAAAGCGTGTAAGTTGAATAAGACAAATGGGAAGATGGTCCAAAACGTTAGCCAAAACAGGAAGCACGTAACTCAAGGAGTCATCACGGGAATACCAGTGTCGGTTTCAGAAGAGGAATTGAAAGGGAACATATTTGGAACTAAAACTGCTGAAGTCAGGCATCTAAAAATGTCTAGAATTGGAGAAAGGAGTAATAGTCTGTCGGTTACGATTGGAGTGGAGGGTGACAGGATCCCATCAAAGGTGTATATAGGATACATGAGTTATGAGGTTAGACCATATATCCCTCCTCCGCTCAGATGTTTTAAATGTCAGAGATTTAGCCATGTAGCAGCAGTATGTAAAGGAAACAGATGTGGAAGGTGTGCAGGAGATCAGGAATTCAGCAAATGTGAAGAAGCAAAACTGAGGCACTTTAATTGTGGAGGAGAGCACAGCTCAGCCTTCCAAGGGTGTGATGTTCACAAGAGGGCAGTAGAGGTGCAGCGCGTTAAAAATGAGCAGGGAATCATGCATGCAGAGGCCATAAAGAAGGTACAGCCGATTACTAAACCTATGGTAGTACCAACAGTTAAAAAGAAGGTAGGACCATGTGAGGGATGCAAAAAGATCAAAGAAGACACACTTCTTGTATTAAGCAGTGATTTTATCCTGTTCATGGTGGATATAATTAACTGCACAGCGCAAACAGACAGCAGAACAAAGAAAATTAAGATAATAGTTAAATCTGCTGAAAAATATCTCACAATCAAAGGTATTATCTGGGAGTTGGTGAAGGACAGGCTGAATGGAGGAAGAAATAGTCAACCCCCATGGGCTGGTTCATCCTAATGGTACTCATAATTTTGCAATGGAATGTGCGGAGTTTAATAGCCAATGGACAGGAATTGAAGAGTTTTTTTGCAGAGTTATGAAATAAGCCACATGTATTATGTATACAGGAAACCTGGTTAAAACCGCAGGTAGACTTTGTTATAAAGCGATATACAGCAGTTAGAAAGGATAGGGACTCAGGAAATGGGAGAGGAGTGATAATATTTATAAAGGATGGGCTGAGATACTCAATTTGAGATAGAGGGAAAGGAAATGAGTATATAATGGTGAAAGTATGGACAGAGGAGAGTGAGTTGGTCATAATTATTATAACCCATGTGGTAGGTTAAGTGTAGATACTCTGGAAACAGTCGGGGAAAGGGTTCGAAGTGATAAGGTAGTATGTTGCAGGGATTTTAATGCACACAATACAGTATGGGGAAATAGGAAAACTGATTTAATGGGTCGATGATAGGGAAGTTTATAGAGGATAAAGGGCT
>NC_043973.1:53283290-53320790 GCF_902148855.1 Sphaeramia orbicularis | reverse complement strand
ACACATTTTGTGTAGTGTAGTTTAGTTTAGTTTAGTTTAGTTTATTTCAGACACAAACATAATGCAAAACATAGGGGGTGTCAACCTTTCAAACTGAGTTAAAGCCAAACAGAAAAAATATGTTTACATAGAGGATTTACAAACAGACACTGACTGATCCTGAGTCTTGCTCAAAGGTTTGGAGGCAGTGAAAAGCCTTGTCACCTTCAGCTTCAGATAACTCTGGGTTTTTGGGGTGAATTCTGATTTCTGATGAATTCTGATTATTGGAGAATTGTGTGATGTTTATATTTGGCTTCATTAACTCAGTTCAGTGGAATTTTACCAACATTCTGCCTGGTACTAAATATTTATATATGTGTATTTCTGGAGTTTCCCCTTGTGGGACTAATAAAGGCTTATCTTATCTTATCTTATCTTATCTTATCTTATCTTATCTTATCTTATCTTATCTTATCTTATGTGTAGATCCACTGTGATCTGTACATTTTAATGAACATGTGTAAATGATCAACTGAGACAGAATATTGATAAAACTTACTGTACTTAGTTTTCTGAAGACATGGACTTTCTTAAATGCAATTTTAACAATATTCAGCTTCAGTTTGTTATTTACATAAGTCCAAGTTGTTGACCACAGTGGATCTACAAATACAATAAACATTTAGTTACAGACAGAATACTGATAAAACTGCACTTATTTCTCTTTAGACATGTCAGGTTGTTCATATTTGTTCAGGTTATTCACATTTTTGTGAAAGGATAGTTTGTAAATGTAAATATTCTCATACAATTATTGTAATTGTACTTTTTTCCCATTAAAATAATAAGAAAAAATGTGGAGTTGCCATTATTTATAAGTTTTTATGCATTATTTTACTGTGGCGCCTGAACTAAAACTAATTTTATATCTGTGGCAAAGAGTTTCACTTATTACCTTAGGTTAGGTAATAAGTGAATGTTTATGTTTAGGTTATGTTTTTGCCGGCGTTGGTTTGTCTGTTTGTCTGTCTGTGTGCAAGATAACTCAGAAAGTTATGGATGGATTTGGAGGGGGGGGCACGGGGGGCCCATTGATCAGCCTTGGCAGAGGTCTGCACTCCCCGAGTGCTTCTAGTTTATGTAAATTTATTTTAATTATCATACTGATAATATTTCTCCAGTATCTATCTATCTATCTATCTATCTATCTATCTATCTATCTATCTATCTATCTATCTATCTATCTATCTATCTATCTATCTATCTATCTATCTATCTATCTATCTATCTATCTATCCATCGTTCTATCTATCGTTCTATCTATCTATCGTTCTATCTATCGTTCTATCTATCGTTCTATCTATCGTTCTATCTATCTATCGTTCTATCGTTCTATTGTTCTATTGTTCTATCTATCGTTCTATCATTCTATCTATCGTTCTATCATTCTATCGTTCTATCTATCGTTCTATCGTTCTATCTATCGTTCTATCTATCATTCTATCTATCGTTCTGTCGTTCTATCATTCTATCTATTGTTCTATCTATCTATCTATCTATCTATCTATCTATCTATCTATCTATCTATCTATCTATCTATCTATCTATCTATCTATCTATCTATCTATCTATCTATCGTTCTATCGTTCTATCGTTCTATCTATCGTTCTATCTATCGTTCTATCTATCTATCGTTCTATCGTTCTATCGTTCTATCGTTCTATCTATCGTTCTGTCGTTCTGTCGTTCTATCGTTCTATCTATTGTTCTATCTATCTATCTACAGTTGTGGGAAAAATTATTAGACCATCAAAAGTCATCAAAAACAGTGGTTACCCAGTCCAGTCCTAACTCCTCCTGTGTGTATCATGTGACTAAAACAAACAGAAAAGAAAACATGGAATGTCTAAAAGCACTGTTTTTGTCAGTACAATGCCATAGATATTAATGTAAGAACTGAAGTGATTTTGGTTATTATCAAGAAAACATGTTAAATGGATAGATATCGGCTCTGAAATTAAACTACTATGAGCTATTTTTGTTGTTATCATTATATTTGTCCAAACAAATGCACCTTTAGTTGTACCAGGCATTAAAATGAAGAAGAAACTGAAGAAAACAAGGGTGGTCTAAGAACTTTTTTCACACACAACAGTTTCCCTTGGGATTAATAAAGTATGATTTTCTGCAGTTATCACAATCCATAACCCAGGGTTGGGTTTTATTGATATTAATCTGTTTTTTATTTATTTATTAATTTATTTAGAACATGCAAAGAAACAAAATAAAACCAAATGAAACAAATTAAGACAAAAACCAAATAATCTATCTTCCAGTACATACAAGTCTGGATTCTGCATGGTCGAAAAGGAGTAGGCAGAAGTATAAATTTATTTAATCGCTGTGATTTATGTTGGTTTTATTCCTCTATTACTGCAGGGATCATGTTCCAACACACACAAAATCTGCCCAAATAAATGCAACTGTATTTTGCGTCAAAGCATTTTATTGACATTCTTGAGTTTAGTTACATAAAAGTACATTTACATTCATTCTTTTAGGACCGTTGAATCGTGTCCAAAGAATATTTCACCTTCAGGCAGCAGCACAGAAGCCGCCTCGGCAGAACTAGAAGAAATGTTTGATATTTCATATGTGATTAAAAAGGCTTTAAGACAGCGCGGCCTGAACACAGCTATCACAGGAGAGTTAGAAACCAACCACAGCCACGACAAAGTCCTTTTAGGCACGGTTCAACCCATATGTCTACGCTAATACAAGGCATTACATGATATATTCAAGAGGATACATTCGACATGACTATGTGTCTGTATAGAAAAACAAAGTCATTAAATGTACGAGGCTGATTCCTGACACAGTGTAGGAGCGTTGGACTTAAAGGTGCAAATGGAAATACACATTCTCATAACCTTTTACATCCAGTGATCTGATTGGCTGCTCAGTCACCTGTCTTGACGTTGCATCAAAAAACACTGGAAGTAAAATGCCTTCGTACATTTATGTCTCGCGGTGAGATTTCCATGCATAGTATTTTGAGACCTGCTGCATGACGGGAATAAACAAAAGCCCCTCTAAAAACATGAATGTATGGAGAAAAAAAACTCAATATAACAAATAAAAAAAAGAAATGACAATAAAAAAGTTTTCATCCTGATGATTGACTGAAATGACATTCATTTGAATTGAGGTCTGTGGAATTCTGGGTAATGGAGTTGGATGTATCGAGTGTGTTGTGTGCTGATCTACTGGTTATAATAACAGGCTGTTTCATCAATATCTCAACAAATAGTTCAGTGTGATGTTTCTACGCTCAACCAAATCTAATTTATTCAGAAAAACACAATAACAATGATAAAAACCGTTTTAGTGCTGTTGTAGCACAAAGTTTTTGTGTTTTTGAATTTTATAAAATAATTATTTAAATATTTAACCTGAACTCAGTGTTACTTTTTTAATGGTCTGTGGAATTCTGGGTAATGTAGATGTAGAGGTAATCTAGATGACTGATCTACAAGTTATAACAGGTTGTTTCATCAATATTTCAACAAATTTTTAAATCAGATGTGATGTTTTCATGCTCAAACAAATCCAATTTAACACAATAACACTGAGAAAAACCTTTTTTAGTGCCGTTGTAGCACAAAGTTGGTGTGTTTTTGCATATTTAACCTGAATCCTATTTTTTAATGAGTCTGAGCTCAAACAGTTTGAGAGTCTGTTATTAATTTTTGCTTGAAAATGTTCAGGTTTTCATGACAGTAAATGTAATATTCTGGAGTTTTGTATTGTTTATTAGACAAAACATGTAGATTATAATTCACTGATACCATCTACTGACATTTTACACTGATTAATCTATAAACTAATGCTAAGATTACCTGGCAATGACTGAGTGTTAGTTGTTTTAACATGATTGGAGTAAAAACAGCTTTGAAAAGACAGATGTAAAGTCCTTTAGTCCAGAAGCAGTTGACACCCAGATCAGACTACACAAGGTCAACGTTTTATTCTGTATTTAATTGTAATTAACCTTCATTTAACCTCAGTTCAGTGGAAGGAGGTCAGATATCATTAATTATAATAAAACATGATCAGCAGCGTCAGAAACTAACATTATTGTTCTTTTACTGATACATTTATCTCACAGTTCCATACATGTACCGATTAGTAATTTAGTTAAAAAGTTCATCCAAATTTTTTCAACATTTTGTGAAAATTCCAAAGTTCTAGTTGCAGCTCCTTATTTCTTATGAATTAATTGTTATAAAAGGTATGATTTCAGGTTTATAGAGGATCTCTGACACTATTTTATCTTGTTTTTCATGAATTCTTTTTACTTTTCAAGGCTAAATGTCTTCACTTTCATCATTTATCTTAAACTATTTTCATGGTTTAATTTGTTTTATTGATTTAACTCTGTTCTTTGTGTTTTATTGTGTTAAATTACATCTTAGCTGTTCAATGTTAGTTGTCTTGACAATTTTGTGATTAAATATTTAAAAATTCTTTGTATATTTTCACTCACAAAACCTGATAAACTTGTAAAATATGATGGAACCACTTCATACAGTGAAATACTGTTACTTTAACTACATTTTAAACTATCAAAATATACATACTTTAACTTCAGCATCATATGAGCGTATATTAGAGCATGGTTATAATGTAGTTTCAGTAAAGTTACAGCTTCACATGATTAACGACTGATCAAAAAATAGGCACAGGTATTGTTAATAGGTGTAAGTTAAAGGTAATAAATAATCTTATCAAATGTGGTGATGTGATCTGTGTCTTTGTCATGTGTCATTGTGAAATACTTGGGACTTTGACGGTCAAATAAGTATATATTACCAGTCCTAACATAAATCATGAATCAATAATGAGAATAATTAGATAAATGTTGTCTTTAGGTTCATTAAATATGTTGTAAAATTCATCCAACTTAACAAAAAAAGGATAAAATATGAAATAAATATGAATCCACTGTCCACAAACAAACAAAACATGTTTTACAAATAGGATTTACTATAAACACAGTTTGGTTTGCAAATATAACCCAAAGGTTAACAAAACCTGCATTTCATTTTACAAATAAAGTATTTTGCATTTGTAGTTTGTAGGTCCAGTGTGTAAGATTTACAGCACAGGAGTAAAGTACCTCCAGTAAAATAACATAGTGATCTATAAATTATGTCAACTCCAAACTACTATTACAAAATTAAATTGTTTATATCTACAAACCATGATCAACCTGAAATTTCTGAAGAAAACTAAGTGCAATTTTAACAATATTCTGCCTCAGTTTATCATTTACACATTAGAACTTACAGATCACAGTGGATCAAGTGACGCACCATTAGTCTTTGTTTCCTTAACCCCCTGCTGTTTATAGTTATATTCTGTTTATAGTTATGTAATATGTTTATAGTTATATTCTGTTCTATTTTTTTCTATTTTTACCCCAAAGGAGAGGCAAGGGGTATTGTTTTTGGCTTTGTTTGTTTGTTTGTTTGTTTGTTTGTTAACAGCAAAACTATTGGTTGAATTCATACCAAACTGGGTTTATAGATTGCCAGTGACCCACAATAGATGTCATTACATTTTGGGAAAAGTAGGTCAAGGTTCAAATTTTTGATTAATTTTTAAAACCTTTTTTTCCCCTCACATTTACTTAGAATGGCTGAAATTTCAAATGTCTATAAAAAAAAACACTGATTTTGTTTCAATTTACTTCAAACTTGGCACGTATATATATAGAGGCTGGAGCACCGTTGGGGGGGCGGGGGGGTTGTGAGCATGATAAATTCAGCATTTCCAGCCCAGCATTTCTGGGGGGCCCACAGAGCGGTGGGTATAGGTTAGCAGTTGTGAAAATGTCGTGTAAGGTCCGATGTATAATAGAGGCACTGAAGTCGGGAGTCGGACATTGAAAGCATGTTTGGTTAGGTACATCACTCACTGACCGCACCCCCATGGACAACCCCCCACCAAGCGACAAATTGACAAGATACTAAATTTTTTGAAGGGCCAATGATGTTTAGCTTTCACGGGGCCCATACTTGCGAGCAGCGCTTCAGTATAGAGGCATAAAGCTGACATAAAACTAAGGCATATATTGTATAGAATTGAAACAACACAGAATGTTTCTTAACCCATAAAGACCCAAATATACACCAGCGACCAAAATAATTTACTGGTATAAAATGTTAATTAACTATTGATCTACTAATTCTATCAATACGTATCAATACATGGTGTAAAATACAGTTTGTCATCTTTTCATGGTCATCAGATATGACCCATTTGGACGTTCAGAGGCTCTGTAGTTACAGTGGAAACACCGTCATCTTCTCCAACATTGATTCACCAGTAAAACCCATGGAGTTGGATCAATGACAGTGGATGGACACACTGGGTTTTATGTTCAGTTAGTGACAGATTTTCTCTGTTTTGACAATAATAACCTTTGGATTTACTCTGAGTTTTAATGAACATCTACATGATCAGTGAATTAAATATCATAAAATGCCCGATGTTCACTTAAAAATGCACGAAGCATAATATTAAAGGGTGATAAATCAGTTAAGAAAGGTTAAAAATACAGAGAAAAAAATCATCTGGGAACTGCCACAGAAGTAGCTCTGGGTCTTTATGGGTAAACGTCATCTGAATGTTACGCTTTTTTGGTTCAAATGCTAACATCAGCATATGCACATGTATACAGACATGATTATATCAGGACACGCCCACATATGCTGACATCAGCACACACAGACATGATAACATCAGCTGGATCGAAGCCAAAATAAGCTACAATAGGGGGTGAGGGGCGGGGTTTGTTGTGCCTGGAACCATGGGGCCTTAGAGTTTTGTCATTTCAGTTTTCTGTTTTCTGCTAAGTACATTTGTCAAAACTGACAATAAGCTGACTTTGATCTACAAACACACAAAACATTTAGTAACAGGTATAATAATGTTAAAATTGCACTTGTTTTTCTGAATGCATTTAAGGTTGTTCACGGTTGTTCAAGTTATTCATATTTGTGTCAAAGGATAGTTTGTAAATGAATTTATTTTTGTGTCATTTCACTCTTTTTACACTAAAACAGAGAGAAAAATTTGGAGTTGTCATTATTTCTAGGTTATTATGATAGTATTTTACTGGCCTGTATGTGAACCCTGGCCCTGATAATAGTTTTGTTACTCTTGTTTGATTCCTCCGTTCTTATACACATACGTAATACACGTACGTATTCCAAAAGAAATCCGATGATGGACTGAAGCGTCTAAACCCGGGTGTTTCCATTATTTCTGAAGTGCACGTGAACGCATCCGATCTGATTATTACAATTATCTGAACAGTTATCAGACTTTTATGGTCATGTATGTTTATTATTTGTTTATGGATCTTTATATATTTTTATATTGACTATAATGACTCTGACTACTAGTGTTTTATTGGTGTGTTTTTTGAGACCAATACATGTTCATTTGGAAATGTTTAAATGACAAGAAAGAATCTGGATCAGTGTAAACGGGTTCAGTGTGTCAGCGGTGATGTTGTGTAGTCTGATCTGGGATGATTCAGTCTCCAGTCCCCCCGACCCCCATCCATCCATCCATCCATCCACCCCCCCCCCCATGTCCAGTGTGTGTCTCTTCCACTAGTGGCGTCTGAGGAGTTTGGAGAGGAACCCAGTTGATGGTTTGTCGCCTGGGGCTGGACCCTCCTTCTGGACCTTCTCCGCCCCCGCCCCCGCCCCCGCCCCCGCCCCCGCCCCCAGTCCCAGCTCCCCCTCCAGTTGCTCCAGCTCCGACTGGTCCAGCAGCTCAAAGTCCTCCACCTCGCTGTCCGAGTCTTCGTCCAGCTCCAGTAACCTGCTGGATTCTGGGGGGCGGGGCCGCTCCAGGTCTCCGCCCACAGCTGCTTCTATCCTCTCCTGTATGGCGGCGGTGACGGCAGCAGCGATGACATCGCCCGCCATCTGGTTGACCAGCATGAGGGCACTGTCAGAGGGTTGGTCTTTATGAGGAGGAGGAGCCATACGCTTGCTTTTGATTGGTTGCTGGGGCTGAGGGGAAGGCGAGGGAAGGCCGAGGCTGAGGTCGTCGTCGTCGTCACCGTTTGTCGTTGCGCCGTTGTCGAGTGAAGGGAATTCTGGGAGACCACCAGTGAATGCCTCTTCTCTGTCCAGGTCTGTGAGAATAAAGATGGACATTTAATAAACACATCATCTTTATAACAAAAAATTTAACTAAAACAGCAGTGAAAAGTAGAATCATTAGATTATTGTTGATGTTAATAATAATAATAATAATAATAATAAATGTTCTTTATGGGCTCCTTTCTTGGCACGTAATTTAACTGTACAGATCAAAGCAGAAATACAACAAATAAAATACAAAGACATACAACAAAAGACAAATAAAGAAACTATGGTTCTATGATTAAAGAGAAATACAGTTTTTAACCTCCTAAGACCCAGGAAATGTCACCAAAGTACAAGCTTTTTTGTTTTTTATTAAATAAGTGCCTATATTGGAAACATCATGATGCAACAGTTTTTTGAGATGCAGTTTTTAGAAGTTTTATGGAATGTCCTTTGTGGTGGACAATTTTCTTTTCTTTTCTTTTTTTTTTTTTTTTATATAGTTGTGGAACTCTTGTCCACAAATGTGGACAGAAAACCCATAGCTGGGTCTTAGGAGGTTAAGGAAACAACATGTAGTGAAATTAAATGAAATTACAGGTAAAGTCAGCTCTGTTGGTTCAGATTATACAAGTAATAAAATGTACAATATGGGATTTTAAATGACCAGTAGTTATATTGATCCTATATGACATCACTGATTGTGTCACTGGACTATTTTCAGCTTCTGCATATCATATCAGTGTTCATGTAAACTGGAACTTATAAAGAAAACTAAACCAAAACTAGGGAATTCATTCAAATACAAACAGATGTACTTTCAGAATGTACAATGACACTAATGGTCTACTCTATTCTATTCTGTGGAACCTTGTTCATTATGGGTGTGAGAACAGCGCCCCCTGGTGGTGGAGCTGTTCTCTGACAGTAAACTGGAGTGTGTGTTTTACCTCAGATGTGTTTACATAAATGTTGTAGATGCAGCTGATGGACTCACCCTCTGAGTTCTCGGTCTGTGGAGTGTGTCCTTCTGACAGGTTGAATGTACCGTTGTCCGTCCACGTCACCTCAGACACCTCTGTGTCCGATACAGACATTTCTTTACACACCATGGAGTCCAGCTGGAGGAGACACACACACACACACATGTAACACAAAACACACAAATGAATGAAATGAATCAGAAACAGTCGGGCATATCAGAATCACAATACTTTATTAATCCCAGGGGGAAATGATTGGGTGTCACAGTCACTCCATTCAAGGAGAATAAAAAGTAACAGGAAAGTAATTATCAGTACAACAGAAAAAGAAAAATATTTACATATCGTCGCTGTCGGGCGGAAACATCTTATATCCAAAATGGTTATTTTTCAGGAACGATGTATATTCTAAATAAACAAATGGAGTTAAGAGATGTAGTCACATGCTGTTTTCAACACATTTCATTGGTTTAATATTTCTAGAAGGGTCAGGCCAACGTGAAGACTGACCAGTAGAAACATTTTATGACAAAAAAAAAGACCAAAAATGGAGTTACGAGGTTTCCACCCAACAGTGACGATATGTAAAGCTCCAAACAGATAGATAGATAGATAGATAGATAGATAGATAGATAGCAGAATTAGAACAGCAATGTGTACAATATTGGAGAAATATTACCAATATGATAATTAAAAGAAATATACATTCTATCTATCTATCTATCTATCTATCTATCTATCTATCTATCTATCTATCTATCTATCTATCTATCTATCTATCTATCTATCTATCTATCTATCTATCTATCTTATTGTCGGTGTCCATTTTTGTTACTCATTTTGTTCAGTTTTTATTCATTTTGTCTCATTTTGTTCATTTTTCACTAATCTTGCAGCATACATTTGTTGTCTTTACTCATTCTGATACTGATGTTTGTCTGTTTTTGTCCGTTTCTCTCTTCATCTACCAGGCCACCACTTCCATCACTACTATATTTCTTGGCTGAAGGAGCCTCCCCTGGTATCCTGTTTGGCTCTGGCTGTAACGCTGATGTGGATCATGTGTATGGTATTTCTATTAGCTTTAGCCGGGGCCTCATTAGCTGGAAATGAGATCAGACGTTAAGGCCGACCTTAGGAAACATGGAGGAGAGGTCCGACTCGATGCCTTCTTTCTCAGTCTGAGCCTGCAGGAGTCTCTTCTCTGTACACAAAAAAAAACAATCAGTGCATGAGATAAAACAGTATGTCCATATAACAAATGTGCACTTAAAACAGGTATGTCCACACCTGATTGCTATTGTTTCTGCTTTTAAAAATACAAACCTGACCCTATAGTTTTGATAAAGAAACCTATTCTAACGTAGTCTGACTGTTCTAATGTAAGTTGTACTTCTTCTCACTCCTTTTTGAATATGTTTAAGTGTTTTGTTTATTTATTTTCTTCTGTTTTGACATTCATATTCGAAATAAATACATCAATCAATCAATTAATGTAGATAAGGAAAAAAAAGTCACCCATCTCTCAATCAAACAACACATGAAAAACAACAAAAACGTTTCAGTTTTAGTAGATTGTTGCGGGGGGGGGGGGGCACACTAAATACTAGAGTAAAATGTAAAAAAAAAAAAAAGGACTGGAGTGATAAATTTGTTGGTGAAATATTCTCAGTATCTTTGCCTTTTCCTTTTGCAGTGGCAAAAAAGTGAAATTCAGGCTCTGGGAAAAAAAAATAAACCACCAGTTTGAGATTTGACAAGTGTTCTAATATTTTTGCACACCACTGTATGTTACCTTTATATTCTGTCTTGTCTTATTTGGTTTGTTCCTTGTTTTCTGTGTGTTTGTTGATTGTTATGTTTTGTTTGATTGCTGTTGTTGTTTACTTTGTCTTATTGTTTACTTTATTGTGTATTCATTTGCATTGCCTTCAAGGATTTATGGATGTATATACTTATTTATTTATTTACCTCTGGCAAAGGTACTGAGAATATTTCACCTACAAATTTTCTTCCATGACTTCTTTCTACCTGTTTTATTTCTAAGGACTAAGTAAGATTACTTTGTCTTGTTGCATACTCGAAATAAACTGAACTGGAGAAACTAGAAAATAAAGACCCAAATATCCAAAACCGTCTACTGATGTAACCGTTTAGTAGCCGTTGATCCACTAATCCTGTCAATACATGGAAATAACACTGCTCTACAATTTTTATGTAAATATCTGCTTCAGACATTAAATGTGCTAAATCTGTCATGTTTTAATAAGATGAATCAGAATACAAATGACAGAAGTGCTGGTTAGCTCATGTTTTCAATATAAATGATCAAGTGTTCTTCCACATATATGTTGGTTTATGTCCATTTATATAATAGATTTATAAATGTTCCACTAGATCAGAGGTCTCAAACATGCGGCCTGGGGGCCAAATCAGGTATTTCCCTATATTTAACGTAACGATCACATAGATGTTCCTAAAGCTCAGTTCAAGGTTGATGATTATTAAATCAGAAACAGAGAAAATTGAATAAAAAGTTCAATAATTTTCAGGATTTTAACCCTTTAAATGCCAGTTTGAGTATGTGATGCCACTTGTTTGATTAACCCAAAAAGACCCAGTGCTGCTTTTGTGGCAGTTCCAATTTTTTCCCCCATATTTAATATTTCTTAAGTGATTGATCACCATTTATCCTTCCCATCGTCCTCTCAGATGGTTTTGGATGTCCCCAGGTCCCGATATAAACAGTGGGGGGATCGTTCATTTGCTGTTGCTGCACCAAAACTGTGGAACTCGTTGCCTCCTGACTTGCGAGTCCTCACTGACCTGCCCCTGTTCAAGTCCAGGTTAAAGACTCTCCTGTTTAGACTGGCTTTGAACCCTGAGCACTGAGACACTGTTAGGTTTGAATCTGTGCTCTCTTGTATCACTGTGTGTTGTGTCCTATTGCTTTATGCATATTTATGGTGCTTGATTCACCTGTTTTTTTTATCTTATATTTTAATCATGCTTTTAGATGTAAAGCACTTTGGGCTTCATTATGTTGTTGTAAAGTGCTATAGAAATAAACTTTGATTTGATTATTATAATATTGTCCTCTGTATTTTGTGTTTTTTCAGTGAATTTTAGGTATTATCCTGTGTTTAATTGACTAATCGTGTACATCTTGAGGGTTATTATATCAAAAACAGAGAAAACTGAAGAAAAGGTGATTTTTTTTCAGCAAAGATACCAATAACTGAACAAAAACATGTGTTGTCCATCCACTGTCATTGATCCAACTCAATTAGTTTTACTGGTGAATCAATGTTATAGAAGATGACGGTGTTTCCATGGTAACTACGGAGCCTCTGAACATCCAAATAGATCATATCTGATGACCATGAAAAGACAAATAACTATATTTTACACCAATTATTTCAGTGTATTGATAGGATTAGTGGATCATTAGTTATTAAACATTGTCGATCAGTGGATGGTTTTGGTTGCCAGTGGCTGTTTGGGTCTTTATGGATTAAAAAAAACGGTTAAATAGAGAGAAAAATTCCTTTGGGAGCTGCAGCAAAAGCAGCACCGGGTCTGTAAGGGTTAAAACACTTCTGATGGTCTGTTTCACAAATGACACGCTGTGGTAAATTCAACTAAAAGCCACATACAGTACACACATTCACGTTCCAGTATTTACCATGATTCTCTTTGATTTTCTGAAGGAACTCCCCGATGCCAAAGTCCAGCTTCTGCAGAACTGGCTCCAGCCACAAACCGACTTCATGAGATGACAGCAGAGGCCACAGGAAGAAGCCCAGCACTGCAGGCACACAATCATACCATAATCACATCCAAATCCAGATCTGTGGCCCGTTTTGTGCAACTCTACTCTGAACGACAGGATGTTTAATGTGGACATCTGCATCTGGTGGAGTCATCAACCCTCAACACTTTAACACTGACCCTTTATATTTGATTTTGAGGGAAAAGTCGCATCATTGTTATCATCAAATACGTAAACCCTAACCCTTTAACCCCTGACGTGTCTGTGGTGAGCGTCCTGAATGTATGATTTATTTAAAATATTCATATAAATTCAACCGAATGATCAATAGGAAAAATTGCCGGTCGCTCTGATAGAATAGACGTTGTTCTTTCTATAGACAACTGAGCGTGCTCAGTTCAAGCCCCGCCCCCTATGAAATGAGAGGAAAACACAGGTAAAAATATAGTTGGTTTTTAGTTTTTTGTTTTGTTTTGTTTTTTTTACAGCGCTTTCCTTGTGTTGTTTTGTTTTTCCTGTTGTTTCTAGTGTTGTGATCATTTTCCTTTATTGCTCTTTTTACTGTGTTTTTCCGAAGTTGTAACTGCTTTTTGGAGTTCAATCAGGTGCCAAAAAGCAGCTGGACTGATTTAGAAAAAAAGAGCCCAAAACAAAAACTACTGGACCCAAATTCAAATCCTAGTTGCTTATTTTATTCTTCTTCTTTTTTTTCTTTTTTACCTCATTGTAGTCAATTTTTGCATATTTTTCATGTAATTTATTATTTTGTAAATATTTGATGCATTTTTATTCATTTAGTTGCTTATTTTGTTTATTTCTCTACATTTCGTTTTTATTTTAGTATTTATTCTTCGATTTTGATCAGTTTGTGGCTTATTTTGTTCATGTTACTTAATATTTTGTTGGTTTATTATTCAGTTTTGTTCATTTCATTGATTACTTTGGCTGTTTTTGTTCATTTGTTGCTTATTTTATTCTCTTTTTTATTATTTTTTTTTTTTTAAACCGTGGAACTGCTTTATGGAGCTCAACCAACTGTCAAAAAGCAGCTGGACAGATTAAAAAAAAAAAAAAAAGAGCCCAAAACTAAAACCACTGGGCCCAAATTTAAATACTTTTTTTTTTATTCTATTCTTTTATTCTTCTCTTACTTCATTTTAGTCCATTTTTTTTGCATATTTTTTCATGTTATTTATTATTTTTATTTACTTATTTGTTTATTTTTATACATTTTGTTTTTATTTTATTATTTTTTTTCTTCAATTTTGTTCAGTTTGCAGCTTATTTTGTTCATTTTACTTCTTACTTTGTTGGTTTATTATTCATTTTTGTTCATTTTGTTGCTTATTTTAAATTATTCTTTTTTTGACCATGTAACTGCTTGTGTTCCAGTTCCCAGTTGATGTTCAACATCCTAAATCTCTTATTGCTGTACATTCTAGTGCCTTATTTAGTCCAAACCTGTCAAGCTTCAATTCCTCTCTTTGTCTTTTTCTATTATTCCACCTGTTTTGACACTAAAACACAAAGTTAAACAAAACCACTGAAGAAAAGGAACACAAGCACATACTCACAGCAGCTTTAATGAACCTGAAGCAGACACACATTCACAGCAGAAAGAACGTCTCAGGGGTTAAAGGGTTAAAAACTCCTCATCATAGTTTCTGTCTGGGAGCATTTTCAGAAACTATCAAGACAGACTAATAAATAACTAATGCACATTCTAATGGAGAGGAAGCAATTATGAGAAGCAAAGTAATAACTAAGTAAAGCTCTCAGCTGTTACATCTGCATAAGGCGGGGTTTGTCAAACATGTGGTCCGCAGGCCAAAAGTGACCCGCCAAAGGTTCAAAAGGTGTCAAACATGTGGCCCGCAGGATGAACTTTTCAAAAATGACACTGAAGATATTAGGTCAGTGGTGTCCAATGTTGAGAAAGTTTTCCTATTGAGCAAAAGGGGTGTGTATTGGCAAGAATCTGGCAATACGATACAAATCACAATACTAGGATGACGATATGATATATTACGATACTGTTAAAAAGGCAATTTTTTTGTTTATTTCTTTTTTATAATTATTTCCTGGAAGAATTGAATTCCACCAGAAATATGCACTAATACTGAACACATTTTTATTTGATTGCAACAGGTTCTACCGCTATATCACAAAATGTTCCTGTGTTAAAACTTAAATTATATTTTACAGACATTACAGTTTAAGATCCTGCTCAAATGTTCATATTCTGTTTGTTCAGAACTAACATCAGAACAGTATTTTTGTGCAATCCCAGCAAAGGAACTACCATCTGCCTCTCAGACAGTAAAAAGTGCTTTTAGGATGCTTCAAATAACCATTATTTAATAAAACAGTGTTGAATAATAATAAATCAAATGTAAACAATAAAGAAAACAAAAAAACAAAAATGAACCTCCGCCATATCTGCATTTGAATAAATACCTAAAAATATCAATACAGTACTTTTTAACATTGATACAGTATTGTGAAATGAAATATCGCGATATATTGCAGAACCAATATTTTCTAACACCCCTATATATGAATATTTTAAATTAATCAAACATTCAGAACGCTCACCACAGACACATCAGGGCTTAAAGGGTTAAAATGGTTTTGACATGTGGAGACTCACCTAGAACATATGAGATGACAATCCCTGGAATGTAGCGTCCTAACACCGCGAAGAAGGTGCACAAACTGCAAACCAACAGGCAAAACTGCAAGAAAAACACATGAATAAATGAGTCGGACATGCTGCTTTTTTTTTTTTTTTTTTTTATCTCTGTACAGATTAAAGGAAGTGACATCTGTTTATAATCTCAGACAAAAAAACATCTTATGAAGAGCTCAAACTAAAGACTTCTTCTGATTGTTCTGGACTGATTATAAGGCATTAATATTTAAAACCAATAATTATATTAAAATAAGATTGTACAGCTATGGGATAAAGCTATCCTTAGTATACGGTCCAGCACACCATGTGCTAGATTACAACTTATTCAGTTTAAAGTGTTGCATAGAATCCATTTATCAAAATCTCGACTCTCTGCAATCTATCCAAATATTGTGGACCAATGTGACAAGTGTCAAGGATCTCCCTGCAACTTAACCCATATGTTCTTTTCCTGTCCTAAGTTACTGAAATTTTGGGGTGATTACTTTATGATCATGACTAATATTCTTAGGAAAAATATCAATATTCACCCTTTTATAGCGATATTTGGGCTCCCTGTTGACTCCTGTTTTAACCAAACAGAGTCTGATATAATAGCTTTTACATCCCTCCTTGCAAGATGACGTATCTTATTTTTGTGGAAGTCTTCTAAACCCCCGTCTATTTCATTTTGGCTTAGAGATGTTATGTTTTTTCTTAAATTAGAAAAGATTAGACTCTCACTACAAGGCTCCTCAACTAAATTCTTTAATAAATGGCAATCTTTTTTAGATTACTTTCAGTCTTTACAAACGTTGCCTTCAGATTGATCTCTCACACCTCCACCCTACTCTGTTTTATTATTGTTTAGGTATTGTTGTTTTTTGTTGAAATTTGTTCTGTCTACCAATTATTGTCACATTTGATACATCTAGGTAATGTCTAATATTTAAAAGTAAACACAGGTATCTACAAGCTATGATTTTTTTTTTTTTTTTTTTTTTTTAATTTTATTTCCATTAGCTCAATTAATATTCTTGTACACCACAGATTTGATACTGCTTGTACTTATTTGATTTGCTACTGCTCAGAGACTGTTGTGATGTTCTTGTTTCTGCTGTCGCCCCTTCTCGGAGGGCCTTGGGGTTGGATTGGGAATGGGGGAAAATGATATAAAAAGGCAATGTATAATGAATGCATTGCATTTATGCTCCTTTGTATGCTCTGTTACATTGCTCATAAAAAGGTAAATTAAAAAAAAAAAAAAAAAAAAAAAAGATTGTAGAGGTTTTATTGCAACACACACACAGGATAAAACACATCAGTTATACCATGAAATTAAATTCTTGTCTGAAATCCCTCCTTCCACGGTAGAATAAAAGAGGAAAAAAAAAGAAATAAAAAACAAATATTAAAAACTAAAAAGACTGTTTTGTTCATAGTTTCTTGCATATGTATATTATGGTTATTACAGGTATGTACTGTATTACACCGTCTCTGTACACACCTGTAATAACCATCACTGTTTTGTTCATTTGTTGCTGATGTTTTCCATTTCTTTTTAACCGTGGAACTGCTTTATGGAGCTCAGCCAGTTGTCAAGAAGCAGCTGGACTGATGTTTTTGTTTTTTTTTTAAAAAGTGCCCAAAACTAAAAGTACTGAGCCTAAATTCAAATACTTTTTTTTAATTCTTTTCTTACTTCATTTTAGTCCATTTTTTGCTTATTTTTTCCATGATATTTATTATTTTTTATTTGCTTACTTTGTTTATTTTTCTACATTTTGTTTTTATTTATGTATTTTTTTCTTCAATTTTGTTCAGTTTGCTGCTTATTTTGTTCATTTTAATTCTTGCTTTGTTGGTTTATTATTCATTTCTGTTCATTTTGTTGCTTATTTTATTCTTTTTTTGACCATGTAGCTGCTTGGTGTTCCAGTTCACAGTTGATGTTCAACATACTAAATGTTGTCTGTGTTTTAGAGTGAAAAAAGTAAAATTACATTATGAAAATGTTTACATCTAGAAAGCACCTTTTAAAAATGTGAATAACATGAACAACCTGAAATTTCTTACAAAAAAATGTGTAATTTTAACAATATCATGCCTCAGTTTATCATTTACACATGTAACTATAGATCACTGTGGATCTATTAATACACAAAACATTTAGCAACAGGCAGAATATTGGTACAATTATACTTATTTTTCTCTTTTTCCCTTTTGTTTGTAGACATAAACATTTTACTGGTCTGGCCCATTTGAGATCATATTGGGCTGAAATTGGAACTAAAATGACTTCGACACCCCTTCTCTACATGCTAATAAAAACATTCCATAGATAAACGTGTCTCATCTGGTCATTTTCGGTGTAAACCCCCACGTCCTGTCCCCTCTTCATCTGCAGTGACTGGGATGGTCGCTGGCCGCCGCTCCATCACACACTCACCTTGCCGGGGTTTTGTTGTTTGAAAGCCGACGTCTCCTGCAGGAAGAGTTTGAGGGAGTAGCAGAGCTGAGGTCCAGATCCAGACCGGCTGTCCTGCCCCGAGTCGATGATCTCCCAGCTGCACGGACAAAACACAGATGCAGAGTTAAACATCTGTCAGCTTATCTAGTTAAAGTGGATGGAGGGTAGCATGGGTGGCTTGGCTGATGTGTGCTGGGACACATGTTTATACTATACATTTTATATGTTGAATTTATATCCTCTTGAGACCCAGGACAGTAAAATATTGGCTTTTTTTTTTTTTTTTACATTCAATAACTGTCTTAATTGGAAACAGAAAGATGTAGTTCACTCAGATTATTTTACAGATACACAGTCACTGGAAACCTAAACCATCTACTGATCTAAAATGGTTAATAACTTCTGATCCACTAATCCTGTCAAAGCATGCAGATAATTGGTGTAAAATACAGGTATTCATCTTTACATAGTCATCATATATGACCCATTTGGACCTTCAGAGGGTCTGTAGTTACCATGGAAACACAGTCATCTTCTACAGCATTGATTCACCAATAAAACCAATGAAGACAGTGGATGGAGACACTGGGTTTACATTCACATATACAGTAAAACCCATGAAGTTGGATCAGTGACAGTGAATGGAGACACTAGGTTTAAGTCCAGTTAATGACATTTTCACTGAAAAAGTCACTTTTTCTTCAATTTTCTCTGTTTTTGATATAATAATCCTCAACATGTACACGATTAGTAAATTAAACACAGGATAATACCTAATTTTCACTGAAAAACACACAACGCAGAGGACAGTATAATAATAAATGATGATCAGTCGCTTAAGAAATATTAAATACGGGGTGTAATGGCAAGTTTACATATATTCCATATTACATATAAGATTGTTTGAACTCTGAACTCAGTGTTATATGAGACTGGGGTTTTTGTCCTGTTAGAGCTTGGGTTTGTCGTACTTTGTGTTTTGGCGAATGATCAAGGACACGTGGACGTCTGTGTGGAGGACAGGTGCTTTCTCACAGACAACTTTATCTCTTCCTATACTCTTACACATTCCAGGCCAACCCTTTTCATTAGTTTCACATGAGAGACAATGACCAACTGTATCTTCTTGTACACTCATGCAGACAGCTTGTCTCTGTACGATCGTACCTTGGAGCTCCAATTAAAACTATACTGAAAAGACACTGATCGTATGAATTGACCATTTCTTATTTTGAGGACGAATGAGTAAAATATTATTTTTTCCATAACAGGGGGAAAAAAAATTGAACTACCACAAAAGCAGCACTGGGTCTGGCATTTAAAGGGTTAAAATCCTGAAAACGATGGAACATTTGTTAGTTCTGAGCAGAGCTGAAGTGGTTTAAAAGGCTTATGCAGAAAAAAATATTTATATGTGATTAATAGAATAGAATAGAATAGAATAGAATATGTATGGAAACAAATGTGTGCCATCAGATATTGAACGGTTGTATTTTGCAATAATTTATTTTTTTTAAATTATATTTTGTAAATTGAATTTTTTATAGCTGAATTTTTTTTTTTAAATAATTGTTTTTCATCATTTGAACTTTTTATAGTTTTTTTTTTTTTTTTTTTTTTTTGAATAGCTGTATTTCATTATTTGAAATCAAAATACAACCATTCAATATCTGATGGCACACATTTGCTTCCATAAATAGGCTTTGTTGTCATTACACAGGTTGTGCGAAGAAATTGCAGGTGGTCTCTGCCAGTGACAGTGAACTATACAACTACAAACAACACAATGAAATATAGATTTCTGGATAAATAAATGTATATAAAAATATATATAAAATAGTGTGGAGTACAAATACATGTAAATTAGAAATACAACATAAAATACTTAAAATTATATAATATAGCATGTCAAAAATGTAACATAAGCTGTAACAGCCATAATGATGAGATAAGAACAGAAAAATGACAAAAAAATAGGGAAAAAAAAAGGTCTGTGGGTTCACTAAGGGTTAAACATAACAACAGTTACATGGTCAGTGTTAAACATAGCATCAACATTTGTCCAGACAAAGCAACAGAATAATGAGATTTATTTAAAGACTGGTTCGGAAATGTTGATGAAATTTAGTCGAGAAAAAAAGGAAAGGGAGTCCATTACAAATGTCATCGTCTAAATTAAGAAGCGTGCAGTAAAAGTGGGCAGATGACTTAACAGACAGGCGGCAGATGGATGGGAAGTGTTTTCCATGTTGTGGAGCTGCTGGAAATTCTGGGGCACCTGGTGAGGAATGAAAGTTTCCCCTCCTGCATGAGGAGTCCCACATCATCTGGGCTTTAAGATCCACCATCAGACGCTCATGTGGATGCCATGTGATCAGACCATCATCACAGAGGAATGGGACTTAGCTCACTTATTTTTCATTTCACATTGAACTAAAACAAACAAACAAAAAAACCTTAAACATTCCTATTGTATCCTGTAGATGAGTTTACTCTGTCAGCACCAGAAGGACTCTGATGCATCTCTAGGAGAGAATATTTACAGTTTACATTTACAGATCAGATCAGATAAAATCAGATTAGATTAGATTAGATCAGATAATTATTATTCTTTGATGCTGTTTGTCTTTTGCATTATGATTATGCTGCACATTTTTTCTTGCACTTTATATTGCTGCTGCCTTGATCATTGAATTTCCCTGTTGTGGTATCAATAAAGCATCTAATCTAATCTAGTCCAATTTAATCTAATCTAATCTAGTCTAATCTAATCTAATTGAATGTAATGTCATCTAATTTAGTGTAATATAATGTAGTCCACTCTAGTCTAATCTAATTTAATGTAATCTAATCTGTAGTCTAGTCTAATCTAATCTAGTCCAATCTAATCCAGTCTAGTCTACTCTCGTCAAATTTAATCTAATCTAATGTAATGTCATATAATGTAGTCTAGTCTAATTTAATCTAGTCTAGTCCAATCTAGTCCAGTCTAGTCAATCAAGACTACTCTTGTCTAATTTAATCTAGTCAAATCTCATCTATTCTATTCTATTCTATTCTATTCTATTCTTTTCTACTGTATTCTATTCTAATGTAATCCATTTTGCCTTAAAGGTTGAGTAGAAGTACCCAGTAGAATCTGCACACACTGAAGTCCTGCACCCACTAAACCCCATAAAACAGCCTTTCCATGACCTCCTTTCTCCTTCCTGAACTCAATAACCCCCCAAAACTCAACCCAAACCTTGTTCAAGTGCAAACACCCGCACCCACCCACCACTACCACCACCTGATCCAAACACCAGCCCAGTCTCATATAACCCGAATGACGAAAGGTCAACCCCCGGATCCCCTTCTTGACTTCAAGGCATGTGCTCCAGTAGGAGGCTGGTTTCCAGGGAAACATGATGGGCTGAACATGTGACACGGTGATACGGTGAAGCAATAATAGCAGTAATGGATGGACGGATAAGCATGACCCCGTTCCACGAAGACCACACGTCTCCCTAGAAAGAGGGTTCTGAAATTATTTACCGTTAGTTTCAACACAGATCATGTGTTGGGAGGAGTTCCAGTAATAACACTATAGAATATATCAAGTGGGTGGGACCAGTAAAGTAACAGCATCATAACCTATAAATAATGACAACTTTATTTTAGTGCAATAAAAAACAATAAATTATGAAAATATTTACATTTACAAACTATTCTTTCCCAAAAAACGTGAATAACCTGAAAAAAAAAAGAAATTTTGTAGGAAAAATAAGTGCAGTTTTCACAATATTCTGCCTCAATTTATCATTTCTACATGTGAATTACAAACAGTGTTACACAAACATTTAGACACAGGTTTAATATTAAGAGTTAGGAGCTAAAATAAGAACAGTTACTCTTTTGCCCAGGTCATTGTTCTTCTTGGTAGTTCTTTGAGGTTCAACTGGACTAGTTTATTTCAAAAGATCACTAGTCCAGTTGAACCTTGTCATTATTTATAGGTTCTATTATTTTACTATAGATCGTATTGGTCTGTATGTGGAACCTGAACGAAAATGAGTTCAAAGCCCTTGATTGTTTATATCTTAAATGTAATTTTTGCTCTTCACAAATTCATCCCGTGGGCTGGATTGGACCTTTTGGCAGGCTGGTTTTGGCCCCTGGGCCACATGTTTGAGACCCCTGATGTAGAGCTAAAGCACCATCTGAAGAATATCACAGAAACAGTCACTTTAGTTTCAAAGCTAAAAAAGTTTCCCCTGGTCTTTAACCCTTTACAGCAGTGTTTTTCCATTTTGGGGTCACCTATAATTCAAATGGGGTCACCTGAAATTTCTAGTAATTGATAAAAAAAATAAATAAACAACTTACTAATAAAAAATATATGGTGAGTTGCCAGAGACAACCCCATCCATAAAGGACATGACAAACTGTGAGTCTGAAACTGAAGCACTGTGGTTCTGTTTATCTGTCAAATGTTCATTGTGGTCAGTTTCAGATGCTGCAGCTCTTTCATAATTCATAGTTTGAGTTCTTGTTTGTTCAGGTATTAATTGTCAGCCTTGTAAATACACGCTGGACTGACTGTACATATCCTGACCAAGGAAAATCAAATTCTCACTTTGTGCAATAATCTACACCAAGGTTATTATCGTTAATGAAAATGAATGAAATGACGAAAACTAGAATTGAAAACATTTTTTCGTTTACTGAAATAAGTAAAAACAATTAAAAGAAAAAAATGATAACTAACTGAAACTGTATTGTGTGTTCACAAAACTAACTAAAACGAATAAAAACTATGGATAAAATTCCCTTCGTTTTCATCTTTGTCAATGTCGAATTGATACAAAAGTGATTTATTTTGCTCCGGCAATTTTAGCTAGCGGCACCATACAACACTTCACGGTCTGTTACTTGTGGTTTCCAGTCGTCTTCTGGTCCCCACTCTACCTGGAAACATGGAGACTAAAGTTGGGAGAAGAAAGCAGCAGAGTCCTGTCTGGGATTTATTTGGAATACGATGGAGAAGAAGAGAAAAGCTACAACAAAACTAAAATTAATACTAAAACTAAACTGAAACTAAGCATTTAGAAAAAATGAAAAACTAGCAAGCTGCTCTAAAAACTAATTAAAACTAACTGAATTAGAGAAAAAAAAGTCAAAATTAATAAACTAAACTATAATGAAAAATCCAAAACCTATTATAACCTTGATCTACTCCTGGCTTTTCTGCCTCCATGTCCATAATAATATAGACCTAAATGTCTTCTAAAATTAATGTTTATTTGCAACATAGTATAGCAACTATTTACATGATCAAAAAACAAATTAATTTTAGCAAAAAAAAAATGTCTCTGTTTTGAATGTCTGGGGTCGCCAGAAATTTGTGAGTGTTAAAATGGGGTCATGAGGCAAAAACCGTTGGACCCACTGCTTTATAGGGCACTCATAAGCCCCTATTCCCCAGAACTTCCCTGGAATATTCCCCTTTATTCCGAATCGACGTCTGTGTAAATGAAATGGTGGATCATTCAGTTCCTCTGTAACTCCTCTGGAGGTAGGAACAGAGTCCTGATGAAGGTGGAATCAGGATTCAGGAACGCTATGGATAAGGAACACCTCTGGTTCCACAACCAAGTGTGTGACGTTTGGATGAGGTGTTGTGTAGGGGTGTAAGAAAATATCGGTTCTGCTATATATCGCGATATTTCATTTCACAATACTGTATCAATATTTTATGTATTTATTCAAATGCAGATATTGTGGAGGTTCATCTTAGTTTTTTAGTTTTTCTTTTTTGTTTATATTATTTAACACTGTTATTAAATAACGTTAGTTCCTTTATTGGGATTGAACTAAAATAATGTTCTGATGTTAGTTCTGAGCTAATGGAATATAAACATTTGAACAGGATCTTAAACTGTAATGTCTGTAAAACAGAATTTAAGTTTTAACACAGGAACTTTTTGTGATATAGCATTAGATCCTGTTGTGATCAAATTAAAATGTTTAGTATTTGTGCAGATTTCAGGTGTAATTCAATTCTTCAAGGAAATAATCATTAAAAAAAAAGAAACAAAAATGGCTGTTTTAACACTATCATCACATATCGTATCGTGATCCTAGTATTGTGATTTGTATCGTATTGCCACATTCTTGCCAATACACAGCCCTAGAGTTGTGTGTGTGACCCCCACACTGGGGGATTTAAAAATGAGCATGTACAGTAAACAAACATATCAACATGACCAGATGTGGAACTGGGGAGATGCTCAGATTCACCAGTTGTTGGCACTTCGGGCGGAGGACTCTGTCCACGCTAACATTTGTGGAACACTAAAAGATGTTTAAAAATCTAGCAGTCATTTACAATTTACTGTGTATTATAAAACCACTAAACCGGCTTCTTCTCCAGCTTCTAGTACAGGTATGAGTGAAATTACCATATTGACCCAATAAAACCTATAAAACACAACGTCTCAGGTTTCAGAAACCGTCGGAATTTCTCCAATTGCACCAACAGTGAAAGAGTTACAGCCATCCAATGTGCATGTCAAGTCTACATAAAAATAGTGCATTTATGTTTGGATAAATATTGAATAAATATGGGAGGATTTGAGGATTAATTCAAAGACTATTTCAAGAAGAACCTGTCGGGAAAATGTGCAACCCTTTTTTTTTTTTTTTCTTTTTAATATGACTCTGTTCCTATTCTTGCCTGTCAGAAACCAGTGATTTATGTTGTATTTTACTGTTCATTTTCACAGTTCGATACTGGCACAAAATCTGAAATTCTGAAAAAAAAATAAATAAAAATAATATTGTGCTGTCATTACAAGAACAGAAGATTATTGCAGGACTTATTGCCCATACATTAATTACATGTGTCTGTCCAGCTCACTTCAGTTTCAGATTTAATCCAGAAACATTTACACAACTCCAGAAGAATAACTGTCACCTTTATACACACCAGTTGCAAAGCCTGACATTTTTCAGACATCTTGTCACATGCTCCACAACCGCTTTGGATACCAAGAAGAGAAAATATCACGTTTCGTCGCTCTGAGTCATTACGCGGCAGCTCTCCCTCCGTCCACAGAAACCCAAGTGGAGCAGCTGCTGGTCTGAAATCACTTTCGACTCTTTCAGTAATCTCTAAAAACACAGGGAGCGGCAAGTCTGAGCCTCTAACAAGCCCAGTGACGGCGCTTTAAAATAGAGCCAGAAAACAATGCAAGGAATGGCGGCAAAAACATCCAGGCTGTGGGACGAAGGGGACGGTCCATGTGTTTACTTCAGCGTTTACCCCTCAAACTGTGGCCCTGTCCACACGAAACCGTTTCACTCGTATCCGCAGAAGTTTTGTATCGGATAGGCCTTTCATCCACACAAAACCACGTATTCAGTCACTGAAACCGCAACTTTTTGAAACCTGTCAGACTGATCTCATGAAATTGCGTTGTATGTGACATCAGTTTATTGCATTTGGCGTGTTGTACGTACGCATTTTCATCCTTTCATGAGTTATTAATGCCATGGCGGTGCGCAGGAGTGCAGCAGTCAGACAACTCTCCCAGTGGTTTTGTGTGTTTTTGCTCAGTTTTGCACTTGCACCACTAGAGAGTTGTCTTTTAATTTTGTTGTACATATGTATAATTACAATAAAAGCATCATTCTATTCTATTTGATAGCATGTCACTGCGCTAGCTGCTAATCGCTAACCATAAACCTAATCCTTACCGCTAATTGCTAACAACTAATTGCACTAATCACTAACCCTAACTGCTAATCACGCTAGCCGCTAATTGCGCTAATGGCGTGCTATTTTACGCGGCGTAAATACACACGCTGAAAGCACTTTTAATTGGCGTGTTATCTGTACGCAATTCATGATATCACGTTGAACTGTGGATAAATTTGAAAACGCCAGTTTTGGTGTCTTCATCTGTATGACCAAACTGCAACTTTTCTAAAACGATGATGTCATAGCCCCACCTCTTTTACCTTTCAACCCGGAAGTAAGATGCCACTTCACAACAACAACGGCGGATCAGCTGTTGAGCTTATTGCCAGTGGATACAGGTTAGAAGTTGTAAAAATTTTGTTTAAGATCGCTGAATATAGACGCATAGAAGCCGGGAGGGAAAGTATGTAAGTTTCAGTTTCGCTTCAAGCCAGTGGTAGTTACATTAGTATGGACCACAACCCCCATGTACACACATACACCCCCCCCACTCAGACAAATCAATCCTGAATTTTATGAAGGGCCCTCATCGTTTAGCTTCATGAGGCCCATAATTCCTAGCGCCGGCCCAGCTTATTGGAAATACTGACTCCAAATCTTCAGTACTCTTCATTACAATGAGCAACAAGCAACCATAGTTAACAAGATGCTCACAGTTGTGTTCGCCATGTTGTTATTGTTGTTCTTCTCTTAAATAATAATAATAATAACGGAATTAGATTATATAGTGCTTTTCTATGAACGCATACTCAAAGGTGTACAGTGGATCCATTATTCGCTCTCACATTCTCCCTCTGGTGGTGGGAATACATCTGTATCCACAGCTGCTCGGGGCAGACTGACGGAAGCATGGCTACCAATCCGTGCCTACGGCCCCTCCACCACCACCAAAGTGCTGCTACTCACACCAGTGTGAGTAGCAGCACTGGAGGCAAGGAGGGTGAGGTATCTTGCCCAAAGACACAACAGCACTGACTGGGACAGAGCGGGATTTGAACCGCCAACCCTTCGGTTATTTGTAGACTTTAACACTACCATCTGAGCCATGGCCGCGCCCCCCCTTCCTGTAGTCTATGGTTTGTATACAGCGAGCAAGCTCTATGGACATGCTCCACATCCTCCCTTTTTTGCGAGAGCATTACAACGCGACCTACAGGCCTGGCATTTGTACTACATCGTTTTTAGTGGTTTCGTGGGATGCACATATTCCCTGAAAACGACACAGCAAAATACCAGATAGGAAAGATGTGGTTTGTGTGGACATGGCCTGGGACTCAGGGTTCGTACACATTTTTTAAGGTCAAATTGAAGCCCTTTATAGTTCACTCATAGAATACTCTGAAATTCATAATTTCAACCTCAGTGTGTATTGGAGGACAGAAAAGACTTTATTACTTTAAGAACTTTTTCAAAATTTTTTTATCATTATAGAGTATCAAGGTTAACGAAGTTACCATATTTGGTTCCTTACCATAAGTGGCAAAAAAAATCCAAGAAAGGAACATACGTTTTAAAACATTGGACCCCCATGCATGCTGGTCCAGACCCTGTCCACATCCACATGATCCCTTTGAACATCATTCCTTACATTAGTTCCATTACTTCATGGTACCGGGCAAAGACAGGGGACCTGACAGACCTGGAGACCACATTGGACCTACAGACCCTGGAGACCACATTGGACCTGAGATGGAGACTCATTGTCCTAACCGGAACTGTTACTGTCACTGTTTGTAATGTATGTGGAAATTACCAAAAATAGTCACTTGCTCGATAAAGGGTTAAGGGTCATTTTCATGTTTTTCCAGCTCAGCCCTTATCGCTGGGGTCAAATACATATATACAAGACGTATGATTTTTTTTTTTTTCACTTTTATCACAATTATGTACATTGCATTATGCTATAAACGTGTAAAATTATGTTTCATAACGGCAAAAGGTTTAGAAATTAAAGTGGAACACAAAGTATTATCCAAAAAAGGGAAGCCACTTGGCACTCTTCAGACACACTAAGCCAAAGATTAAGATAAAAATCTATTTATCTGAACTTTGTGACATAAGTTTTGTTTTTTCAAAATGTATCACCTCTCGTAAGTAGCTTTGGCTTGAGTTAATATTACAAATAAAATAAATAATAATAATACAATTTATAACGCACACTTCATTCAGTGAATCTCAGAGTGCTAAAGCAGAAAAGGACAGATCCCAAAAAAACATGAACATCAACAATTATAAGCCTTTTAAATAGGTATGTTTTCAATAATAAAAAAAAAATAACAAATATAAAATAAATCACACATGACCAGAGTATAATTGCAAGAACATTCAAACACTAAACTAAAATTCAAGCACTTTTCAGACCTTAAAAACACAACATTGATATTCAAGCATTTTCAAGGTTTTCAAGCACCTGTACCGACCCTGCCTGACTGTGACATGACGTAAACCTGTTTATGTCCCGTACGCAACCACGTAGCGTAAAACACCCCCGTCCCGTTTACAGTCGAGGCCTTCCAGAGACGCCATGTGTCCGGAAGAAACATAAGATGGCAGTGTTGTTGACGGAGAGGAGGGGTGATGCAATGGAGCCCAGCGCTTTCCAAGAAGATTCTAGGGCTCGTCCACCTTCACGGCCTCACGTTTCAATTACACGTCAGACTCTCAACCCTCTCAGTATTCTGCTCTTCAGGTTACATATCGCTGCACATGGATGGATTTTTAAAATTAGTAGTCAGTATATAGAGATTAATTTGTAAGAATGTAGTGGTCGCCTATATAACTGCAGAATGTTTTCATAGTTTGTTTTTAGCTTTTTTTTTTTTTAAACTTTTTTGTTTTTCAACCTGAGCCATAAACAAAAATATCAATACTCAATAACGGTCATATTTTAACCCTTTAAATGCCATGTTTGTTATGAAACAAACTATATTTGTGATGCGAAAAACACAAAAAACTTTTTTTTCCAATATACTACATGAAAATTTGATTATTATTTTTAGATTTTTTTCATCCTGGCATATGTCAATGATCACACCAACAGAGGTTCTACACAAATATGATTTTTTGTGCTAGGTCAAATGTTAAATGCTAAAATGTGTCAGTGCATTTTGTACTCACTTGGTACAAGGGTGTTAGCGTAGGAATTAACACTGTTCACAATGTGTTGATTTTGGTGGATGGGCTGAAAATCACGCAGAAAATGATCAACATTTGAATTCTGACCTAAAACAAATTGTGAAAAATTAATATGACCTCTTTAAAATGAAGTGCAAAGTGTGCATAATATGCTCACTAGGATACTGGACAGTTAAAGTGGTAAACATTCGTCAGATTTCCAGTAAAAGAACAGATACTGACTCAACTTTTGTGGCCCAGAAATGTACGAAATAAAGTTAAACAAATAAAATTGTAACGTAAACAAACCATATTTTTTGATGCAAAAAAACACAAAACATTTTTTCAATATACTCCATAAAAATTGATTATTTTTTGTTGTTTTTGTTTGTTTTTGCAGCCTTGCAAATGTCAATGATTAACAATTTCGGTTAATGTGTATTACTATTTTTTGTGCTAGGTCAAATGTTTAACGCTAAAATGTGTTGCCGCGCATTTTTTACTCAGTTCGGAGACATAAATAACCTATAGCATTATTTAACTTTATTTCAGTACATTTCAGGGCCACAAAAGTTGAATCAGTATCTGTTCTTTACTGGAAAATCTGAAGAACTTTTACCACTTTAAGAGTCCAGTATCTAGTGAGCATATTATGCACACTTTGCACTTCATGTTAGAAAAGTTCATATTAATTTTTCAATTTGTTTTAGGTCAGAATTCAAAAAGTTAATCATTTTTGCATGATTTTCAGCCCATCCACTAAAATAACACATTGTGAACAGTGTTAAATTCCTACACTAACACCTTCTACCAAGTGAGTACAAAAGCACATGACACATTTTAGCATTAACATTTGACCTAGCACAAAAAAATAATGTATAGTAACCATGCTGGTGTTAACCATGACATATGCCAGGATGAAAAAAAATCAAAAATAAAATTAAACAATTTTTATGCAGTATATTAAAAAAAAAAAAAAAAAAAAAGTGTTTTTCGCATCAAAAATATGGTTTGTTTACATAACCAACACGGATTTAAAGGATTAAAAATAGTGATTGAGTATTTGGTATTTTGTTTGTGGCTCAAGTTGATGAAATCAAAAAAAAAAAAAAAAAAGTTTAAAACAAATTGTATGAAAAATTTTTGACATTACTACAGCCTGTGAAGATAACATGCTCACTGTGAATATGAGAACCTCTGTGGGCGGGAGTACTGGAGGGTTAAAGAAGGGACAGTGTGTACTTCCAGAAAGAGTGTTGAGCAGCGCCTCATCATAAAAACAAACAAACAAACACAAAAACAGTGGAATATTGAGGTGAATTCATGACAATAATGTCCAAGGGGTTAAACCCCAAATGCCAAGGCTGAGGTCAGGATGTATTCACGTAGGAAAGAGGCCAAACACTGATTGCACAATCAAAACACAAACAGGAACTGGGCTTGAGTCTCCATAAGAAATCTCTTTACATAATGTCCAAAGCTCAAAACAAAAACAAGGAAAAAACATTCTGTCCTTCTGCTCTGACCACTCAATTACAAAACCTGGTAAAATGTGATTTTTTTTTCTATAGAGGTGTGATTTCAGCTCGATAAGTGACCTTTTAATGTGACCTGACACTTTAAAAACACATAAACCTGTCCATGCGTCCACTGGTTCATACCTCAGTCCAGGCCCGTGATCTTCAGGCGACATCTCAAAAACCTTCAGGTAAACTTCGGAAAATTCAAAAACACGACCAAACGCAGACCAACCTTCAATACTTATACAATATTTGAGGTTGGAATAAAAAAGTCACATGGAAATCGTCTTCCTGACAGCAATTTAAAAAAAAACAAAAAAAAAAAAGCAGCAACGCAGATTGTAGGTCAAGCCAAACTCGGTTTTGGTGGCACACGGTGGGAGAGCAGCCTGTGTTTATCCTCAATGAAGCCCGGTTGGAGTATTTGAAGAGGTCATCTAAAAATAAACCAGTCACACTTCATTCCAACAGGCAGCCATCAGGAGGACAGGGGACAGGGGGACAGGGGGGCAGGGGGTTAAAAACAGCAGGAGGACAGAGGGACAGGGGGACAGGGGGGCAGGGGGTAAAAACAGCAGGAGGACAGAGGGACAGGGGGACAGGGGGCAGGGGGTAAAAACAGCAGGAGGACAGGGGACAGGGGGAAAGGGGTTTAAAAACAGCAGGAGGACAGAGGGACGGGGGACAGGGGTAAAAACAGCAGGAGGACAGAGGGACAGGGGGACAGGGGTAAAAACAGCAGGAGGACAGAGGGACAGGGGGGACAGGGGGTTAAAAACAGCAGGAGGACAGAGGGACAGGGGGACAGGGGTAAAAAACAGCAGGAGGACAGAGGGACAGGGGGTTAAAAACAGCAGGAGGACAGAGGGACAGGGGACAGGGGTTAAAAACAGCAGGAGGACAGAGGGACAGGGGGACAGGGGTAAAAACAGAGGGACAGAGGGATAGGGGGACAGGGGCAGGAGGACAGAGGGACAGGGGGACAGAGGGTTAAAAACGCAGGAGGACAGAGGGACAGGGGGACAGGGGGTAAAAACAGCAGGAGGACAGAGGGACAGGGGGACAGGGGGTAAAAACAGCAGGAGGGACAGAGGGACAGGGGGTAAAAAACAGCAGGAGGACAGGGGGACAGGGGTTAAAAACAGCAGGAGGACAGAGGGACAGGGGGACAGGGGGTAAAAACAGCAGGAGGACAGAGGGACAGGGGGACAGGGGCAGGAGGACAGAGGGACAGGGGGACAGGGGGAAAAACAGCAGGAGGACAGAGGGACAGAGGGACAGGGGGTAAAAAACAGCAGGAGGACAGAGGGACAGGGGTTAAAAACAGCAGGACGACAGAGGGACAGGGTAAAAACAGCAGGAGGACAGAGGGACAGGGGGACAGGGGGTAAAAACAGCAGGAGGACAGAGGGACAGGGGGACAGGGGGTAAAAACAGCAGGAGGACAGAGGGAGAGGGGGAGGGGGTAAAAACAGCAGGGGACAGAGGGACAGGGGTAAAAACAGCAGGAGGACAGAGGGACAGGGTTAAAAACAGCAGGAGGACAGAGGGACAGGGGTAAAACAGCAGGAGGACAGAGGGACGGGGGACAGGGGTAAAAACAGCAGGAGGACAGAGGGACAGGGGGTAAAAACAGCAGGAGGACAGGGGACAGAGGGACAGGGGGGTAAAAACAGCAGGAGGACAGAGGGACAGGGGTAAAAACAGCAGGAGGACAGAGGGACAGGGGGACAGGGGTAAAAACAGCAGGAGGACAGAGGGACAGGGGGACAGGGGTAAAAACAGCAGGAGGACAGAGGGACAGGGGGACAGGGGGTAAAAACAGCAGGGGGACAGGGGGGACAGGGGTAAAAACAGCAGGAGGACAGAGGGACAGGGGGACAGGGGTAAAAACAGCAGGAGGACAGAGGGACAGGGGGACAGGGGTAAAAACAGCAGGAGGACAGAGGGACAGGGGGACAGGGGTAAAAACAGCAGGAGGACAGAGGGACAGGGGGACAGGGGGTAAAAACAGCAGGAGGACAGAGGGACAGGGGGACAGGGGGTAAAAACAGCAGGAGGACAGAGGGACAGGGGGACAGGGGGTAAAAACAGCAGGAGGACAGAGGGACAGGGGGACAGGGGTAAAAACAGCAGGAGGACAGGGGGACAGGGGGTAAAAACAGCAGGAGGACAGGGGGACAGGGGTAAAAACAGCAGGAGGACAGGGGGACAGAGGGTAAAAACAGCAGGAGGACAGGGGGACAGAGGGTAAAAACAGCAGGAGGACAGAGGGACAGGGGGTAAAAACAGCAGGAGGACAGGGGGACAGGGGTAAAAACAGCAGGAGGACAGAGGGACAGGGGGTAAAAAACAGCAGGAGGACAGAGGGACAGGGGGACAGGGGTAAAAACAGCAGGAGGACAGGGGGACAGGGGTAAAAACAGCAGGAGGACAGAGGGACAGGGGTAAAAACAGCAGGAGGACAGAGGGACAGGGGAAAAACAGCAGGAGGACAGAGGGACAGGGGTAAAAACAGCAGGAGGACAGGGGGACAGGGGTAAAAACAGCAGGAGGACAGGGGGACAGGGGTAAAAACAGAGGAGGACAGGGGGACAGAGGGTAAAAACAGCAGGAGGACAGGGGGACAGAGGGTAAAAACAGCAGGAGGACAGAGGGACAGGGGGTAAAAACAGCAGGAGGACGGGGGACAGGGGTAAAAACAGCAGGAGGACAGGGGGACAGAGGGTAAAAACAGCAGGAGGACAGAGGACAGGGGGACAGGGGTAAAAACAGCAGGAGGACAGGGGGACAGGGGTGTAAAAACAGCAGGAGGACAGAGGGACAGAGGGACAGGGGTAAAAACAGCAGGGGACAGAGGGACAGGGGTAAAAAACAGCAGGAGGACAGAGGGACAGGGGTAATTGTTGTTTGGTTAATTTTTCTTGTATTTTGTCAATTGTTCATTTGTTGATGATTTTGTTCATTTTTGTGATTTATTTTGGCCTTTTTTTATTATATTGAGTTTGTGTTTCTTTTCATTTTTTGGTGATTTTGTTCATTTTGTTGATAATTTTGTTCATTTTTGCAAATTTTTTTGTTAATTTTTTATTATTTTATTGAATTTATTTTCATTTTGTTGATGATTTTGTTAAGTTCTGTTTAATGTGTTGATGATTTGTTCCTTTTTGTTGATTTTGTTGCTATTTTCCATTTGTGTTGATTCCTTTGTTCATGTTGTCGATTTTGTGTCGATAAGAAGCAGCGCAAACATTTAAAAACATCTGATGTGTTGAATGAAACCTGATTATTCTGTTCATTTTGCTCAATTTGTCATTTTTGTTCCTTTTGTTAATTATTTTGCTGTTTTGATATTTCAGCCAATTGTACAGTGTGAACATGATTATTATATTCCCTGAAACTTTAACCTTAACCTTTAAGTAATCAGAATAGACTAAAGATATGTCACATTAATAAAATATTCATTCCACTTCTAACATGGAAAGTAACAGTAGTCCAACAATTCAGTGTTTCTAACTACATGCCAATAATTTTTGAGAGGAATGTTAAAAAAAAAAAAAAAAAGGCTGACCATGTGACTGAACAGATGTGACTTCAGGCTCATCATGGAATCCCTGTGTTTTTGTTGACACGAAGCCGGACCGCGTCACGTCATTTGACTGTGTTGATTTCAGTTTGTTGTGTTATTTGTTGTTATTGTCCAATCAGAGCGCTCGGCCGCATGCACACCCCCTCCCTGTAAATTGACCCCATTGGCTGGTCCGCCTCATGGTCCGTCTCTCCGTCGGTTCCGGTAGAAACAGCTGAGTCACACACACACTCAGGTTTCACAACTCTTAAGACACACTGTGTTGTTGTGGGAACAAACAGCGGCTCGCTGAGACGTTTCCTCCAAGTGACAGAAACATAAATCACCAAACACGTGTTGTTTGTCCACATTCCCCTTAATGACAGTTTAAAACCCACACATGTTGGAAATTACCACATGAAGGATGATAAAGCTTCATTTACACATGTTTAAAGTTCCAACAATTCACATTTTAATAACAACCAGTCAAATGATTCATAGTAAAGTAAAATACCTAAGGGCGTGGCCAGCACTGTGCAGCAATACTAATCATTCCATTTTGTTTTTTTGTGTTTTGTACAGATTTTGGCTTTTAAAGGCTGTGGTCTTAAACTTTTTTTTTAACAACTTTATTTATCATTTTTCCATAACATTTACATCATTTCTTACACAATTTGTGAACACCCACCCCCACCCCTTCCATCCAGGTGGCATCCACACAAATACATCCATATAAACACACATGTTTTAAATGGACAAACAGAGCACCAAAAGTAAAAAAAAAAGAAAAAAATACAAGTCCAAAAAAAAAAGACTCAAACCAATCTGTGTTGATCATTCATTCCATATCTGTTTTTAAAAATTCATTTAACAGTAAAAATAATAGCTCAAATTCTAGGTCTGAGCAAGTACTTTAACATGCCATTAAGGAGTAATAACCAAATATTTAATAAAACATGAATTTATCATCATTGACAAAGTGACAGAGCGAGAACAAAGAGTTATTCAAGGTTTGGAAAAACTGCCAAAATGCGCTGTTCCTCAAGGAAAGTGCAAATATTTTGCATACCACACTTTACTTTTCTGAACATATGAGAGTACATTATATCCAAAAATGAAGCTGATATCATTTTTATTTTAGTTTGAAAAGACATGAATTCATAGTAACAGAGTGAGAATCCAATAAAGTAACAGTGACGTGTTTGTTCAGTGTAACGCACCAGAATAATAGTAATAATAATCAGATTTGATTAAGATACTGATAAAAGTATCAGTCTGTGGCCACTTTTGTTTCATACTGGGTTTTTTTATAATACAAAACATTCAAAATCAGTATAGTAATTGATTCTTATGAAATATAAGATTAAAACGGGCATATATTTAGAACAGATTTATTTACACATTGCTATTTACATCCTGAATTTATGCTGTAAACCAGGGGAGTCAAACTCATTTTAGTTCAGCTCCACATACAGCCTGATATGATCTAAAGTGGGCCAGACCAGTCAATAATATAAATAACAGGATAAGAACTTTTGAGTGAAAAAAGTAAAATTTCGTAAAAATTTTTACATCTAGAAACTGTACTCAAACATAACATGAACAAATATGAACAACCTGAAAATTCCTAACAAAAATGAGTGCAATGTTAATTTTGCCTTAGTTTATCATTTATATATAGCATAACAACTTAGGGATCACAGTGGATCTACAAATACACAAAACATTTAATAACAGGGAGATATTAACATACCAAATACTTCTCTTAAGACATTTCAGATATTCACATTTTTTATAAAGGCTAGTCTATAAATGTAAATATTCTGGTGTAATGTAACTCTTTTTACACTAAAACAAAGAGAAAATTTTGCAGTTTTCATTATTTATAGGTTATTATGATAGTATTTACTGGTCTGATCATTTTGGATTGAAATGACCTAAAATAATTTTAAATCCTTGATCGTTAATATCGTCAGTGTAATTTTTGTATTTCACAAATTCATCCCATCGGCCAGATTCGTGAATGTACAGCAGCTAAAGGGTCGGATATTAACCCTTTCATGCACGACACAGGCCACATTTGTGGACATACTGTAGTTGAACTCACTTTCCAAAGGGTTCGAAAGGTAATCTTCTCCAAACACACGAGGGCAGTGTTTATAGACAAAAGGATCATCTTAGTTGGAGAATGTGGACTGATCTGGGATCTGCTAAAGTGACCCTCCTCAGACCCACACATGGGTTTACTGTCACATTTTGGACAAGACAGGGTTCATACACATTTTTAAAGGTCAAATTCAAGCACGTTTCAAGCATTTAAGGGTCATTTTCAAATTTTTCCAGCACAGCCCCTTATCACTGGGGTCAATCCATATCTACAGGCATACATATGATAATTTTGTCACTTTTTATCACAGTGATGTGTAACAGGGTCAATTATTGGCAGCAACATGGGTGTAGAGGATATTGTGCATTGTTTGTTATAATTTCACAAAATCTGTTCATTTTCTTCCATTTCTTTGGTTAATACCTGACATTATGGGCCTCTGAGTCAGTATGTGGAACTTTTAATTTGAGTCTGTTCCCCAACGAGTAATTTACAGTGTGACACTGCCCGCTAGAACTACAGTTTCTGCACCTTTACCTCTTCCCTTTTGTTCCAGATCTCTATGGGAGAGGTAAGCAGCGCCGTGCAGTCGGGGAAAATTTTTGGTTTAGCCTCTGCTAATTAATTTTAAATGAACTGGCTACTTCAAACTGTATGAGGTGCTCGTGACGTGCTGAAACACATTTCTGTATCATTGGTTTGTCCAGGGGCATGTTTACAGGAGTCACTGACCAGGGGTTTTTGTATCTTTGTCACTTTTGTCAGGTATGCTGTATTTGTTACCTCCGCCAAGGAGGTTATGTTTTTGCCAGGGTTGGTTTGGTTGGTTGGTAGTTTGCAAGATAACTCAAAAAGTTATGGACAGATTTTCAGGAAATTTTCAGGAAATGTTGATACTGGCACAAGGAGCAAATGATTAATTTTTGTGGTGATTGGGGGGGGCAGATCTGCCTTGGGCGGTCTGCGCGCTCCAAGTGCTTTTCTAGTTTAATAATTTAATGTATCTTCCCTTTGTTCCAGATCTCTAGGGAGAGGGGCATGTGTTATGGGGGTCGCAGACCGGAGGTTTTGTATTTTTGTCACTTTTGTCAGGAGCCGACAACGCAGAGTCCAACACCACCGGTTACAGATGTACATTGTGTTATGCTACAGACATCTAAAATGATGTTTCATGATAGAAAAAGTTTAGGAATTAAAGGAGAACACAAAGTTTATCCAAAAAAAGGGAAGCCACTTTGTGTTTTCAGACCACTCACATCAAGACAAAGGTAAAATAAAAAGGTACCTGGATTTTTTTTTTTTTTTTTGACACAAAGTTTTATTTTTCTAAATGTATCCTCTCTGTAAGTAGCTTTGGCTTGAAATTTAACCTGACAGTATATATACATTTTAAAAATCACA